>NW_025954333.1:0-64651 GCF_022376455.1 Epithele typhae | reverse complement strand
TATCCCATCATCCTGGTTAGAGGGCGACCAATTTCTGACGTCGTAATGCGGCAGGCGGAGACGAGACCGAACCATCTGTGTTCCGCGCACGTATGCAGCATTGCATCCGTCTCAGCAATATATACAGGCTGGCGCTTTCGCTCGTATCTGCGCGTCGAGCGGATTGGGCACGACCAGCCCGCCGTGCATGCCTTGCGCGTCGTCGCTCGTCTTCGGCGGACTGCTGTCGGCTGCGCGGTGAGGAGCGGCTTGATCAGTGAGCAGGGTTTCCAACAGGTCCGTCGATCGGGAGACTCGCACTGCGACCACGCACCTCCGCTGTGGACACCAGGGGTCCACGAGATGAGGCTCCTTCGCCGTCCTCCACAACCGTACACGGAAACCGTGGGCCGCAATAGCGAAGGGGCGCTTTGGGGTAGATGTTTCCGGGTATGGACCACTCGGACCAAAGCTCAAGAGCGGTGGGCGCCGTGCGGCGTGGAGGGGGCGAGGACGGCGGGCACGAGGGGATAGCGACTTGACGAGCGGGGACCTGCCGGGACCTGTAGGGGCCCACGACCGTCTCAGGTCGGCCGGCCGGGGAGACAGCCAGAGGGTCGTGGTAGGACGGGCGCCCAGAGGCGTGAACGGATCTCTAGGGCAGGAGGTGCAGCAGTGGCCCGAGCGAATGTCGCGGGGGACCTCTTGACGAATCGTCGCGGGATAGTAGCCTTGTGGGAGGGAAGAGAACGGGGCCGAAGGAATCTTGCGCAGGAAGGGTTGGTGTCGGTGTGGAGGATTGGGACGTACAAATGTAGCATGGTCTTCGTGGGACGGCGTCGATCGAGGGCGGTGAGCGCCGTGCGGCGTGGAGGGGGCGAGGACGGCGGGCACGAGGTGATAGCGACTTGACAAGCGGGGACCTGCCAGGACCTGCAGGAGCCCACGACCGTCACGGGTCGGCCCGCCGGGGAGACAGCCAGAGGGTCGTGGACGTAAGACAGGCGCCCAGATGGGGACGGAGGCGTGAAAGAATATCTAGGGCAGGACGCAGCAGTAGCCCGAGTGAATGTCGCGGGGGACCTCTCGACGAACCATCGCGGGGTAGCATCCTTGTGGGAGGGAAGAGGACAGGGCGGAAGGGAACTTGCTCAGGAAGGGTTGGGACGTACCAATGTAGCATGGTCGTCGTGGGACGGTGTCGAAGAGTGCGTACTGCTCAGTGGGTGCGCTTTCCGGAGAGAAGTTGGCAGTGTGTTGCACCCCCATCTGGTGGGTGACACGTAGATCACCGGACGTCCTTGAAGGCCCTCGTCGAGTGTGGTGGGGTGAGGGCGATCTGTACAAACGACGGCAGGGGCAAGCATAGATCGTCGAGCTCGCGAACAGGGTATGGGATGCACTTGAAGCGAGAGTGCAGACGGGGGAATAGAGGGAATGCAGATGCGAGCATCGTTTTATTTGTTTTGTACTAAGAGAAAAGTCCCAACCACCCTCGCAGGGGCACACCGCCAGTCAGCGACAACCCCGGAGAGACATCCCCGACGAACTCCGCCAATATTGTGATTGTCGAAATCAACGTACCACGTGCTGAGCCGGTCAATCTGAGAGCAGGCGTGGTGCCTGGAGAGCGATGAAAGCGAGGGCTTCGTTGTGCAATGTTTTTCTGGCGGCCTGTAGTCCGTCGCGACTGCTGTGCTGCTCGGGCACTCTCAACATGTTGTATGGAATCAGCCATCTGCTGCGCCGTAGATTTCGAAGATGGACATACCACGGACAAGCACGCTCGCACCGCGCGTGCCTCGCGTGTAGGTCCAAGCGGGATGATGGGTCTCCAGCGCCCAGAACTCCAACGCCCGCGGTGAATATCGCACCTTGGGACAAGGCGTACGGGTCAGGACAAACGAAGCTCATGCCGATCACATACACGGGGTCAGTGCGCGCAATGAATGGCCCTCGCGTGCGCAAGAACGTACACAAAGCCGCCGCACCATCGATGTTGTCGGCCGCAAGCCGTCTGAAGATATCCCGCTGGGTGCATCGACAGCCTTGACCTCGAATCCTTGGTCGCCAGCGCGGTGAGCTTGCCGAATATCCTTGCGGTAGGGTTAGGGTTTATGCGGCTGGGACATCTTCGATCGCCATCGATGTAGCTCAACCAAAGAAGAGCAGGACACCTGAACTTCGATGAGCTCGTGTTGGGCGGCCCGGCGGGGGACATGCCGGCATTTGCGCGGCCGGGTGACGAGCGGAGGACGGGGAGCGGTGGAGGAATGGGTTGGGAACAGTGGCGAGCATCCGAGTGGCGGGGATTTGGTGAGTGCCCAGTCCGTGAGGAGCGACGGTTCAAATGGGTGGATCAGAAAGAAGATCGAGGGCGGTCGACGAGACCTCCACGAAATCCAGGGCGTCAAAGGCGGCGCGCGTCGCCCCGAGCGAATGCCTGGGCGTGCTGCGACCCATAAGCTGGGCGATATCTTTTCATACATGAGTGCTCAGGGGATAATACGTTACTTAGACAAGAGCAACGCACCTGCAGGAAGTTGAGGTCGTGTGGACATACAGAGCGCGGCAGTCCGGAAGCGAGCCTCGCGAACGTGCCCAAGCCGCGGGAGCGAAAATGCACAGAAAGCGTGCGTCGCAGGGTCCAAAAGCGCATTTGCTCGCAAACTTCGTCGTTCCAGCGCGAGAAGACTGTCGATGTCCCGCGAGTAGAGTCTGAGAAGAGGCTCGAGTAGGCCAAAAAAACGCGCGCATACATAAGGTGTGCCAGATACATATACGAACCTACGATGTGGGCGGGTCTCCTATCTTGCGCGGTGAGGCACATCCTCCGTTGGGTGCGCGGAGTTGTGTGAACACTGTCATAGTGGGGCTTCGTGGATGGGATCGCCCGATGTGCTCGAAGGCTGGTTCTACGTGCCGTCGGGAATGCTTCATGCGTGTATGGAGCATCGGGACGCGGAAAACAAACGAAGAGCAGGGAGCGTGGTGAAGCGTTCAAAGTCCTGGACGGGCGGAGCTTCGCGGCGGATTCGCGCACGCAGCACTCTGGAGGGTCCGGTCGGGTGAGGGTGATGGCACTGGATGGAGGACAGGCGACGATCCCCTCTGGTTCGCTGGTTCAACCTTCATGGCAGCAGCAGCGACACGTAGAGGCAGCAGGGGGATAGCAGACAGGAGACAGGGGGATGTGGGCGAAAAAATGCGTATATTGCAAGAATGCGGCTGCTACAGGTGTGCCACATACCGGCCCCGACCACATGCCTTCTCCGTCCTTTCCATGGCGTATGCATATGTGAGACGCTCCTCCATCCGGCCAGTCCAATGATTTGCAGGGTGGGAAGTCGGATAGATGGCCAGTCGGTGGTGCTGGCAGTGGGAGACTCGGGGCGGTGGCGGAGTGGGGGGCAAAGGATACAGTCGGCAAGGAGAGCGAAGACGAGAGAAGGGCGCGGGGGGGCTCCAGGAGGCAAGCTCGAAAGCCACAGCCGGAGGTGGAGGTGGTGGTGGTGGTGGTGGAGAAGGAGGATTTGGCGGGGCAGCCGCCGTCGGAGGCTTCCGTTCCGACTAGTCCCGACGCCCGTAGCGCGTCGCGGATGTCGCCTGTGTCTTGTACTTCGACTCGAGCCATCGTGCTTGCCGTGCGCAGCGTCCCCCGAGCAGTGCGTCGTCGTTGTGTGCATGCAAGATTGATGCTCCGATAGGGATTCGGCGGCCATCGAGTGCCGGTGGGTGCTTCGGTGTTGGCAATTGCGGCGTTGCATTTTTAGTGCTAAAGCTCTTCGTCCACAGCGCAATCACTAAGAAGGCAGGGAGTATCGCGCAAAAGAGTTCGCCTATGTCCTTTCAAGTCTTCGGTGACATTAATCATGCCTACATGAATTGGAAGACATGAATTAACTCCTTTGGTCGCCGAAGGCTGGAAGGTCGGTCGTTTCGATCAAGCTTAAGTGCGGGCGACTGCGTGTGTGAGCGTTCCCTTCACCAACAGCGATATCTGATTATGCTCTCGAGATTCCGTAGGTTGAGTTGGCTGAGAAGATGGATCAGCCCATGTGGTCCGGTACGGAGTAAGGAGTCTGAGGAGGTGTACCGGCGAAGAGTTCCGATCAGTTCATATATGTATACATTGGCCAAAAACCTGACGTACCTCTCTCTCCGCAGAAGCTCAACGGAACGGAGGGAGCTCCGCAACTCTTTGCGCCCGCTGTCTAGGGTGCGGGGGCATCCCAAGGCAATGCATCTGAAAACACGGTAGAAGGTTAGCACGTCCTCCACTGAAACTGCACGGAAAACTCTCACTTGCAGGTGGAGCACAGACATAAGCAATCGTATGGCTGTGAATACAGCCTCCAGTCAGAAGCAGGCTGACGATATTCTAGCCTGCAATTCCGACTTGCCCCGGTGAGCTCGCCGCGCGGTTGGGAACCCGCAAAGAGCTTACCTAGCGCAGTACGCCTCGGGCGTGGAAGCCACAGCGCACGCACGTGCATCGTTGGAGGTGAGTGGCACATCGCACTTCCGTTCCTGATATATGGGAGTGGCGAATGGTTCCGCAACCTCGGCCGTTGCACCTCGAATCGTGGTAGGTGCATGCGTACCAGATCTCCCTGCCTCCAGAACTCCGTAGGAACTCCATGGGATGTTCTTGAGGTTGTCGAGGTTGGCGATCGGCATGGGCTTCTCCACGCTTCGAGAGGCAACTTGCGACCAGTTCTTGGGTGCCATTCCAGAGGCCATTTGTGGACGAAATGTGGTCATTGGTGGCCTCCAGAGTGCGCTCAGCAGGACTGGGGCAGGAGCATCAGGAAAACCCCAAAGTGCGAATTCGCACTAATGGCACTAATTTAGCTGATTATCAGCTATTAGCGTGGATTATCGATTAGTGTCTAATTAGATCGGTCCCCTGCGAATTCGGACCATTAGACAGAATAGCTCGACAATTAGCCATGTGCTACTCCGGGTATTTGGGCATGTAGTGGGGAATTAGACACACATTGGGCAGACATTAGGGGTGATTATCACCCTTAGACACACAATTAGACGGAATTTAGAGACAATAAGCACACAGGTAGTCACGCATTTGGAGAGCTCAAAGCAGATATATTCAAATGTAGGGATATAAGTACTATGCTACGGTGATGCGGGCACGACGGGCGAGGTGGACAAAGCGCCATGTGGGGACAAGACGTGGGTGAACACGGGCAACGCGGGGGCAGATGGACAACACGCCAGACAACGCACCGGGCGACGCAGCGCAGGCGACGCAGCGCAAGCAACGCGGGGGTGAACGCAGGTGATGTGGCGACATGGGGGGCAAGACGCGGGCGACGTGAGGACGAACGCAGGCAAGATAGGCGACACAGGCGATATGGGGAAGAAATGTCGGCGACGCGGGGGTTAGACGGGGTAAGGTGGGCGACGCTGACCAGGCGGTGATGCTGACACGAGGCATGCGAGATCAAGGTGGGTGACGTGGGCGACGCGGGAGGCGAGGGAAAGACGGGCGAGGTGAGTGACGCGGGCAAGGGCGAGACAGGCAAGGGCGAGGCGGCGGAGGTTGGTGACGCGCGTTAGGGGGAGACGGGCAAGAGCGACGTGGGTGACGCGGGGCCGGGCAAGGTGAACGAGAGCGAGACGAGCAAGAACGAGGGCGAACAGATGAGAGGGACACGGGCCAGAGCGAGGGCAAGGTGGGCGACGCGGGCCAGGGCGAGATGGGCCAGGTGGGCGACACGGGCAGTGCAGGCAAGGCGGACGGGGCGGCGACGAAGGCGAAACAGATAAGGGGGACGCGGGCGACTTGGACGACACGGGCAAGAATGCATGAGTGGGTGAGCGCAGAACAGGCGAGACGGGAAAGGCTCACCTCTGAGCACTGAGGTTGTGCCCTCCTCCGTACCCTGTCGTCCGAGGGCGTGAACCTTCACGCGCGTGACCGCTGCGGCGCAGGCCTCTTTCCCCTTCATGACCCACTCGAGACGAGGAGACCACCAAGGTTGCATACGGGGCAAGCGCAGGTGAACGGCGTTGCGGTAGACGGGGGCTAACGACGGCGTCCTACGATCACATCGTGAACGAGCGTCCCAAGCATGTCTGTTGGGACGCGCTGGTTGCGGGGACGGGGACGATGGCGCGGGCAGGACCTGGGGAGGCGGTGGGTGAGGTAGGAAGCGCAAGAGGGTGGAGCGGGGGACTCACCGGGGCGGGGCGTGACCACAGACGTCGTTGCGGTTGCACATTGTGGGGTCAGGAGGTTGAGACAAAGGGCGCAGAATATGGGCTGGGGAGACGAAGGGGTCCGGGATGTGGAGGACGGGGAGGACGAGCTCGGTGTCAGGGAGACGACAAAGGGAAGGACGACGTGCTGGCAGCCCCGGACGCGTGGGAATCGACGCGCGTCGCGTGGACTCCGGCGCTTGGCACTGGCTCTGCCAGCACCATTGTCGTCCTCATCGTCCTCACCTCTCCCCACTCGTCTCTCCCCACTCGTCTCGCCCGTCTCGCTCTCGCCCGTCTCGCTCTTGCCCGCGTCGCTCACCTCGCCCGTCTTTCCCTCGCCTCCCGCGTCGCCCACGTCACCCACCTTGTCACCCACCTTGTCCGCTGCGTTGTGCTCGCCCTGCTCACCCGCGTTGCCACCTCGCCCACCTCGCCCACGTCACCCGCGCACCCACATCACTGACGGCACGACGCACAGCCCTCCCTTATCACTCTCCATCCCATCGATTACGAGCAGGACTCCCAGGATACGCGTATTCAAGCACTATCGCGCCGGCATAAGCGGGAAGCAAGCTCCCGCCTGCGACGCCGACGTTCAGCCTGTCTTTCTAAGTGAGTATTCATTCCGTCTCTGTTTTGTTTGCCACAGGAGTCACCCGCCTCCTTTTGCCCGTCTCGCTCTAGCCCACGTCGCCTTGTCTCGCCCTTGCGTCGCCTGTATCACCAACTTCATCTGCCTCACCTATCACCCACCGCGCTCTCGTCGCCCCCATGTCGCCCCCGCGTTGTCTGCGTTCGCCCCCTTGTCGCTCTCCTCACCCAACACGCCCGCGTTGCCCACGTGTCGTCACCACGTCGCCCGTGTCTTCTGCGCTGCCCCTGCATCAACGTCTCTGTCACCCCCGCATCGTCCACATCTCGTCCTGCGTCGTCTATCTCGCCCTCATCTACCGGCGTGTCTCTCACCACCCTTGCGTTCACCTACGTCTCGTCGCCTCGCCCGCGCGTCGTCCACGTCTCACCTACATTACGCCCTCATCAACATTGCCCGCGCGTCACCCGCTCGTGTCGCCCGTGTCCCCGTCACCCACCCTACCCCCGTCTCGGCCCCGTGTTTGTATCGTCCCCGCCTGCGTCGCCCCCACATTGCCCACCTCACCTGTTTTGCCCGTTTTGCCGGTGTGTCGTACCTACGGCGTCGTCCATATGGTCCCCTATGTCGTCCTTTCAATGTTACTCTAGTTAGCTGCAATATATCTGTGTGACGTTCAAATTAGTGACATGGGAGATCAGATACCAGTGAATTACACCAATTAGTGAGAGAGCCGCTAGAATTATTGAGAATAGATGATCAATTGTACTGCTAGTACCCAACTATCACACATTAGTTGTGACTAGATCCCCCGATTCTGTTAGCCCGATTAGACGAGCCATTAGGACTAATTTCACGCTGTTAGTGCTAATTCGCATTTTGGGGTTTTCCTGATGAGTTGTGCCTTCAGAATGCAATCGTCAGCGCGGAGCGCTGTGGGAGGAAGAGAGCAGATGGGACTGTTGACTCTGCCGGAGTCCACCACGCGGGTAATGATCCTCGCGGTCTCCGTGTACGACCCAGAAGGTCCTTCGGAGGCTCAGAGGCGCGGTAGATTCGCGCAGAACTCGCCGAGTCTCTGTGAGACACTTCGGGCGTAGGGGGAATATGTGCGAGAGACAGACGGGAAAACGCACCGTGAAGGATCCGCGTCCCTACCGCCGTCTCACTCCGAACCACTGTGATGAGATAGTTGAGGAAAGTCGTTGGATACCGGGCGGTCGCATGACAGTATGAGGAAGAGCGGAGATAGAGTCCTGCGTCGCTGCAACAGCGCCCTTGTTAGTTTGCATGGGCGATCCGGTGGACACGGGTTCCACAAATCCCCACAGCGCTGCGCCACTGTGTGGTACGTAGTCTGGGGGGCAGTGATTGTGGTATCTGAGCTTGCTGTATCTTTCTTTGTCGGTCCTTTTTTTGTGGAAGGTGTATGCACGTAAATGGGGAGGTCAGTGTGGTGGGAGCCATGAACGCCCTGGCGGTGCGGGACCTCACGGCCTCGATGTCTTCCCCACTTCACGTTCTATCTGCGCCGCGAAGTCAGAAACAGCCTCGTCCTCGTCTTTGAGCTTACGTGGATCGATTAGCGGATGAAGTACGTGTTATCGGAGTAACATAAGGTGCGAGACGTGTTTGTATGCTCCTATTGATGGCCTCGTGCAGGTGCAGACGCCGGGCGAAGTTCAACTCGCGGGCGTGGGTCCCGCGCTCTTCCTTCTTCCATCCTCGCGTCGTCGCCCCGTAGTTCACACTTCACTAGCAAGACCTCGCTACAATATCCAAAAACTACTCTGGTTATCTTCCCGTTTCGTAGGCTGTATACTGCGACGCCGTCGATTCTCAGGTGAGTACATGAGCTTCACTTCACCTTGCCATGATCGCCGACCTCTGTGGAGTCCCCCCGCGTTTTTTGTGTTAGAGCGCACTTCTGAAGGCCACGAAACGTCAACGCGGCTGAAGATGAGGAAGTCCACCGTGCAGACCGCCCAGGGATTCGCCAAAACAACGACCAACTACGACAACTACGACAAGGAGCGAGGGCGACTTGCACCCTACCCCTCTGAACAGCCAGCTCACTCAAGCGGATGCACACTCCCCTTCGTCCACGCATATTCTGTTGCCGCTTCCACCACTAGTACTGCCGTACCTGCACCACACGCTCACAACCACACGTTCCACAACCTCAATCTCCACATTCTCGCTCCGCCGGAGCCTCCTACGGCATGTGTAGCTCCCGCTCAAGGCTATACTACTCTCTTCCATAACAGTCCTGATGACTTCCAGAGGGCTGTATCTGTGGATCAGTGGAACGTGATAGTTGGACATGCGGACCAGGGCGCGCCCGCGTTGTACACGCCGAACGGGATCGAACTCTCCGGCTCAAGCACTATCGATACAACCGAGCAGCTTCCACTCGACTTCTGGGAGAATATCGTGCAAGAATCCACGCAACGTATGGCTGAAGGAGGCGAACAGCACACCGTGAACGTCCTCAACGATCCCATTCAGGAATTCGCGTTTTCGTCAGACTCTTTCGTTCCGTACACTCTCCCGGCACCTCCACCCGCACAGTTCTTCCCCGAGTTTCCGTCGATCTCCTTCCACCAGGAAACCTTTCCTCCTGTTCCATCCACGACGACAACACCCTCTCTCTCGACATCGTCGTCCTCTCCCGGATCCTCCGGCATTCCTTCACCCGCCCCTGACGCTTGGGAAGCCCTCACCGCGGCTCAACAGCTCCCCCCGCCCTCTGTCAAGACCGCCACGCGCACTCCCCGCACAAGCCGGAAGAACATCAGCACCATCGCCTCCAAAGCGATCCTCGACCCATACGTGATGAACATGATGACGTGCACCTGGCCGGGCTGCTCCCACAACGGCCTCCTTCTCCCGGAGCACCCCAAGCACGCGCTCAGCCACGTCAAGTCGCACTTTCCCGGGGGCGCGACGGCGTGGACGTGCATGTTCTCCGGGTGCAAGGTCGAGCGGCCGTTCGAGTCGCTCAAGGGGATCATGGACCACATCCAGATCGTGCACCTTGGCTGGCGGTTCTGCTGCCCCGGGTGCGCGCGGCACTTTTCCCTGCCGGGCCATGTGACGACTCACGTCAAGAAGGGGGAGTGCGTGCTTTCGCGTGAGTGCATGCGGTCGCTCGAGGCCTGCGACTGCCGGCTGACGTGCTTTCAGTCTCGGAGTACACCCAGAGGATGAACGAGCTCAGGAGGGACGCCCTTGAGCGTAGGATGCGGCGGTGAATGGGATGAATTGCCTTGGAGGGCGCAGGAATGGTGCGCCATTCTCGCCATGACTACTGGTGTTCAGCACTGACGTATCGATCTGAAGGGATGAAGTTGTGTGGGAGCTTCCGGCCCCTCGGGCAAAGGCTCGATCGCGTAGAGGTCGACAATAATACACCGCGGCC
Source organism: Epithele typhae (assembly GCF_022376455.1). NCBI lineage: Eukaryota > Fungi > Basidiomycota > Agaricomycetes > Polyporales > Epitheliaceae > Epithele > Epithele typhae. The sequence goes on along the minus strand of NW_025954333.1, from coordinate 54,434 downwards.
ACGCTACACTAACTTTGACGTCTCCACTCACGTCCTGGACTTTGTTCCACGTATAATCCTCACCATCTTGACCACAACGATCCCACACATACCAAGGATTTCGGTCACATAGTGTACATATAATATAAGAGTATCTGTACTCCCATATCTCTATGCCTCCACTCGTGTATACTACTCTGAAATCCCACATCTTTGAAATACCCCACTCCCATTCGTGCCGGTTAACAGCTCTGCACATTCGAACCGGCGAGCACGAACCGTCTCGCGTGCGCTGGCTGCTGTGAAATCTACAACAGGCTCGTCCGGCGTGACCTGGGCCAGCATCTCTGAAGATTCTTTCAGTTAGTTTCGAACGAAAGCGCAGTTACAGAGCACGTTGGCTAAGTCTCGCTGTCCAGCGCTCGACGACTGATCAGGGCGCCGGGCCGGTAGCCGGCACGTATATCCCGCAATTTTCGAAGCCCATCCTCCGACTTCTCGTGCGCAGCATGTCCCTACAGCCCAGGCCTCGCGTCAGACAGGAACGATTCAAGAGGTACACCCGCTCCGAGGTCCGAGAGTGGGGCTCTGACGCAAGAAGGCGCGACGATTGAAATATTGACCCCTGTCCTGCGGATGGGACGCGAGGTGCACGACTTCCATTCAATTTAGCGTGCGCGCAGGGGAAACTATGTGCGGGTGGGACTGTAGTCTCGGCGTGCCAGCGAGGAGCAGTTGTTCGGCGGTAGTAGGTTCGCAGTGACATATGCCCTGCGCGTGCGACGACCTGACAAAGAAAGCTCGCCGATAACCAAGCGACGCACTCACAGTGCCCCAATGCCTACGTGCCGGAACGAGGCGGATGGAGAGAGAGCGACGGAGCGTATGCGGCTAGGTCGGCTTAGAGGCACAACGACGGGCGGGGACGCAGGTGTCGCTGGACCGTCTGTGAACAGGAGGGTGCTCATGCGGGAGAGCATCAGAAAAACGCTATGCAGTCACGATGTCGACTCTACTCGTGGGCCAAAAGGACGGTGCTACTCGAAGCACAGCACAACACGGGCTATATGCGGGGAAGATTGGAAGAGAAAATGCACATATTGGGGGGAACGGGCTACTACGATAGCAGTAACGATGCGGAACATACCGGTTACCCATTATCCTCCACTGTATTCTTTCGGCACCCGAGCACATCTACCGATTGTGAGAACGTCCTTCCTCTAGATATGATGGGTGGATTGCCTTTGGTGAAGGGAGGGTCGGTGTATACGGGGGTGGCGAAAACAACGGTGTCCGGGACAGAGGGTGACGTGGCGAGGAAGACGAGCACGTCGGCGGCGAAAGGGGGAACCATGCAGCGCAGATGGCGTTCCAGATGTGGTGAGGTTACGCCCGGAGAGAGAGAGGAGGAAACGAGGACAGGGACGGGGGATATCCGGGGTGGTGGTGGTAGGAGGACAAGCAGGTTGGCGCTGCCGCTTGTTGGCACGGCTTGCCCCGCGACTTCTCATCCCTCTCCATCCGGTCCAAGTCTGCCTTCTGAGGATCCTGTGACATATCTACCTCATACGTGCGTCGTAAGCGGGTTCTGAGAACGAGAAGGATCAGGTGAGTTTTCGAAATCGTCTCTCTGGGCGCTACTTACCGTCTGCGTGAGCCGTTGCAGTTTGCAAAGCTGAGCAGACCTTGGATGCAGCTAGGAGGTGGTGCACTTCTGCGGCGAACGAGCAACGTTGACGGTAAGATGGGCTGAGTTACTCACAGGACTCCGACATCCCGAAGGAATCCCAACAAAACATGACCCATTCCACACTGAACGGCCTGGAAGCTCGGTGGAACGGGTTCGCTCGGGCATGTTCATTGTGGCATAACGGGGAAATTACTGTGGGCATTGTCGTCAGCTGTTCGTTCTTTCGGTAAGCTATATTGACATTCCTTCGGGTTTCTGGCCTCCAGACTAGACAGCAAGAGCCTCTGCTCGAGATCTGGCCTGGCTCTTCGGCAACAAGCGTCGAGTTGAGAGCCGTCCGATGCTTCGGTCGAGACAGTACTCACAGAATACTTTGCAGATACTGCTCCTCCGGCGCGGTCTGATGCCACGCCACACACCCCTCGATGCTATCTTCTGGTAGCGGGCAGTGTTGTTCAATGATGTTCGATGTAGATGGTGAGAATCTGCTTTCCGCTATTTAACGGGAGGAAGATGCGAGTTGGCTCAATGGGGCTCTGTGCAGAGGCAGCGGTCGAGAGACCGCTGTGTCTGCTCAGCGAAAGGTCTAGAGTCTGGAGGCGACATACCTCGCTTAGGATCCCGCACATGTGGGTCTCCCGAGATTGTACGCCAGTCGAGTTCTATGTGCCCTATGGTCGCGACTTCGGGAGGCGGCGGTCGCGGCCGAGAGGAAGGGCAGAATCTGTGACGCGACGGCCCTGTGCGCGCGTGTCCGGATAAGGAGAGGCGGGTTCGCCGCACCACGAGGCGGAGAACAATGGTGAATTTACGCACTGGGAACTCCGCCACTCGCCTCTTCCGTTGACTCATTCGTCCCTGATGTCATGGAGTAACAGGATTTTGGGTGTACGTCCGGATGGGGAAGCTGGAGAGGCGATGACGATAGGATGCTATTGTGGCATGACATCGTCATTGTCCTCTCGGGTGGGCTGGTTGGTGCGGGGTCCACGCTGCTACGACAGTTGTATCCGTGGCCTCGAGCGCACTCGAGGGTGAGAAGATGCGAAAAGATCGCAGGAGTAAGGCGGGGCCACCGAGAGGAACCATGTTTTTGGTGTTCATGATTGTGGTCTCGGAAGTCGTGTACCCATTTTGATGTGGTACGGTCTGCTTTGTGACAATGTTGTTTGTCTGGAGTAAAGTGGAGGCACAGCTGGAACTCGCTCAGTAAGGCGCACAACACCAGCGCAAAGGCGCAGTCTAGAGCGGACGTGAATATGTGAGTCCGTCGATGGTCATGTGAAGAGGGCCCCCTTGTCGTCGATATGCCACTTCTAGGCCACAGTTTCTATCCATCGGAATGATGTAATAAGTCGATGTGGGAGTTCTATTAGAGTTTTCACGTTCTTCTCTACTTTGAAATGCGAAGAAATGGTCATTGAATGGTCATATCTTCACTAAGAAGTGGTCGAAATATTGTTCGAACACTGCACGTGTATATTCGGTCAGAATGGCCCTGATGGCACTGTGCTAGACAGTTGGAACTTGGAACGATCACGTTACTGGACGCTCCTCGACACGCGTAAGTTGGCAGGCTTGACGCCCTTCGTCGCTATTTAACCTTCTCTCCCACCCCCACTCCCCAGTACCCGACGATTTCCACCGTTTACCATGCCCTGCGACTTCTACCGCCACCCCGGTCACGAAGCAACGCCTGACTCTAGGATCAATCATCCTCAGGACGACGTCGACGGGTTTCCCCACATGTCGGGAATCGATAGCGGCGGGTACATTGGCACTTCTATGTCAGAATGGAAATTTGGTACGCCGTCCATTGCCTCATCAACCTCTCCCGTTAACGTCAGTCACCACTCGACTAGGCCAACCCTTCCCCTCCCCTCCTCCCTCCTTTGAGCCATACCTCACGGATTCCGAGCTCGAAGAAATCCTCAACTCCAATTTTGACGAACCACCCATTGGATCGGTCGGACCGCTCTCCCCAACGCCCACAGAAGTCCTCACTGTTTGCCCCCGCGACCTCATGCTATACAGCCCACCACACTCCTCAGAGTCTCCACAACTGTCCCCAACCCCTGCGCCCACGACGCCGACCCTCCGTCCTCGCCCTCCCCAGAAACCACCCCACCTTCACCCGCGCCCGCCACCCCCGTCCAGCCTCCTCGCGCGCCCACTCCGCCTCCACCAGCCGGGGCGCAGGCGCGACGTTCCCGACGGAAGCACACCGCGGACAGCGACGACGAGGAGTGGGTGGCCAAGCGTCCGCGAACGGCGCTGACGGACGTCGACACGAACTTCGTGCGCCGTTCCTCCCGGTTCGTGCGCCGAAGCATCCCCCCGCGAGTGGCCGCGAGGTCGTCGAGCTCGAAGGCGGGACCGTCTCGCGTGCTTGACGCGCCGGTGGTCTGTACGTCCCGGTGATCACTGCGGATGACTGGGAGGGGTTCGGGGAGGACGAAGAGAAGGAGAACGGGATCGATGAGCAGGAGGATGATAGCGAAGCCGAGGTCAGTTGTTTTGAATCTTGGTTCGTCTGGGCGGTCACTGACGAAGGACACAGTACGGGGAGCCTGATCCCGCCGACAAGAAGGGAAAGGGAGTGGCGCGCGGGAGTGCGCGCGCTGCCGCGGCCACACGCGCGTTCAAGGGTAAAGGAAAGGTCACAAGCACCGCAGCGAAAGTGGTGGTGAGTGTCGAGTTTCATCACCGAATCCCATCGAGGCTCATACACGCATCAGAACAAAAAGAGTCGCAAGACGCACACGATCTGCCGCGACTGTGCCGTGGTGGGTGATGTAGAGTGCCCCTTCTACGGATGTAACTTCGTCAACTCCGTCAAGAACATGGTCGACGTGCGCAAGCACCTCGCCTCGCACTACGGCGCGAAGGAGGGCATGAGGGCGCCGCCAACGATCCAGCAGTCGGCACCGAGCGCTCCCTCCCAGAAGAAGACCAAGAAGACGAAGAAGGGGACGCGAAGAAGGATGCGCCGGCACCAAAACCACTCTGGCCGTGCAAACTCGAGGGCTGCCAGCGTCAGTCGAGGCCCTACTCGGGCTACGAGAGCTTGCGGCGGCACCACGAGGAGGTCCACCTCAAGTGGATGTTCTTGTGCCCAGTCCAGGGCTGTTCCGTCACCTGTACCCGCGAGGATACCCTGAGGCGACATGTCCTTCTAATCCACAAGGAGCTAAACCCGGAAGGAGAGAACCCGGAGTCGCCCGAGGATGACGAGAATCCTACTGCGGGGAAGAAGCCGCCGCGCCGCACTGGGCCGTCGAAGAAGTGATGCACGCCCAGCAGATCTCCAAACACGCATCCTGGAGTTAAACGTGAGTGGTAAGCTCGTTGGCTCTGGCGGCGGTCAATTGACTTCAGAAAGCTTACAGATCCAAGTTTCCGTCATTTACTATACCGGCTACCTACTTTGTAATGTCGTTGTCAGGTTGTGTACCGCTTTCCTTTCTACGATCATACTTATTCGCCGCACGTACTTTATTTCCCTCTCCTCAGCGTTGGCCTTCGGTGTATGTCTTTGTAGTTTCCACTGAACGTTATCCAAGTTATTTGAGAAAATGAAGCGCGACTACGAGCCGCGAACACGGGCCCATTGTACCGTCGAGTCACTGTGCACAACCGGCTCCGAATTGTGCTCGGAGTGCTCTCGCACCTTCCTCTCGTGGCGCAGTGCGGAGGCACTGTGCCCGAACGCCTCAGAAGCGGTACCGCTAAAGCTTCTTTGGCTCATTGTCACGGGCGCGGTAGTCGCCAAGGTGTTTGAGGGCGAAGCCGGAGTTGTCGACGTGCAAGCTCGCCGGAGTGATGTTGGTCGCCGTAGGCGGGAGCCTCCACACTCCACTCGCCTCTTCGCTAGAGGATCATCCGGGGCGATGGTGTGGCCGGCCGTGGTGAGCGGTGGACGGGCGGAACTTGGTCTGACGAGTAGCCATGGCTGCGAGTCTGAATAGACATGATACCAGCGAGCCTTTGTGTACGTGCTGCGTTAAAAGGTGGATCTTGCACACCTCGAAATCGCAGTGCTGAACGTCCGATGATACGCTGATGAGCACCGCGTGAACTTACACTCAACAAAGGTCGTCGCCGCCGTCGAAGGCGCCAACAACGCAAAACGCCTTCGCAGCGGCCGCGTGAGGGAAATCGGGCTCGAGGCGTGCCGAGCGCGCGCGGACCCTTGCTCTGCGCGCGCACGCATCCCGGCGCGCGCGCACCAACCAGTACGCGACCTTCGAGGCTTTGAGCCCCACCGCAATAGAAGTGCATGTACAGAGTTCCCGGTGCCTCAGAGGCATCCCTGCTCGGTATCGAGACTCCACGCACGGCGAGCAAAGGCTTGTGCACGCCAAAGAAGCGTTTCGCCGATGAGACGTGGTCGTAGCATCGCATGTGAAACCAACCTGCAAAGAGCAAGCTCTGGGTCAACTTCGCGGAACAGAGCTGAGCAACCGGGGCGTTACTCACCGATGTCCAACTGATGCCCTCGTAACGCGGCGGGGAAGTGTACGCTGCAACATCCACTGGCCTGGGCGCGCAGCTGGACGCAAAATGGGACCATGATATGAGGGAGATGTTCTTGATGCCGTGGCTGGGGACAGGACCGCCTGATCCAGCTCTGCATAAAGACCCAGGGCATGCTCGGCCAAGGCCAGGGGCAGGGAAGTCGCCGTGGAAACCACAACGACCAACTCCATCCATACCCAACAGACCATAGTCTGCTTGGCATGGCCAGGAACTCGAGGGGCGGGGATTGAAAGGGGCAAAAACATATATTTGGGATGACGAACTCCACAAGGCGTAGACACACCGGCTTCCCGCTCTCTTCCACAGTACTCTTCCCCATCCGGGTATCTCCACCCATAATGAAGGCGTCCATCCCCTCGAGAGATTGGGAGAGGTGGCCTTGGAGATGGGCTGGTGGGTAGGATCCAGGGGTGACGACGACAGCGAGGTCTGGGAGTAGTCTTGATGTGTCGAGCATAACTAGCACGTCGGCGGGGAAAAGGAGGAATCCGCGGAAAGAGGGCGTACCGGAGATGTACAGACAGCGCTGGGAGTAGGAGAGGAGGACGTGAGAACACCGGGAGGAAGGGGATTCGAGATGGTGGTGGTAGGAGGCAAGCATTGCGGTGCCGCGGCAGGCCGGCAGCGCGCGAGTCATCCGTCTTCTTCCACCCGCCTATGTCTGATCGTCGCGCCTACCTTCTCTTGAACGGCGCACGCATAGTTTTCGATGTCATAGACGAGTCTTAGACAGGAAGAGGCTCAGGTGAGTCCGCCAGAAGTCGTATCTCCGGGCGCTACTCACCACGGTGTACGCGCGTCGTCCTAGTCCACAAAGTCGAGCGTGCTGTCGGTGCAGCACGAAGACGATGCCTCTGAAAATTTCACGGTCAGCTGGATATAGAAGAGGGCGAACTTATGGAGGTGCGTACTGACCCCGCGCGACGCTGGACAGCGAAGCTCAGTGCCAAGTGGCGTCGCTTAATCGAACCCATTGCGGGTGTCGCGACCTTCGGTCCTTTCATCTCCGAAGGAATGATTTCGGCTTAGGCAGAAGCCTGGTTTCTCCCTGCAGGTGTTCTCGTCAGCTCATCCTATGCTTTATGAACGACCCAACATACCTTTCATCAAGCCGCCAGACACTCCCGTCCTGCAATAGGAGAACAAAGTCGGTAAGCATACAGTCATTTCATCACAAGAAGATTGATCGATACTCACTGGAGTGCACCTGAAGCATCATGTTCTGGGGCAACATTGCGTCGAACCTTCATAGGCCATCGGTCAGCGGACCGAGGTATAACTCATCCGCTGACAGTGCAGGTACGTACGTACTTCGAAAGGCGATACGGTCAGAGTCTGTTTCCCCAAATAATCCGAGTGAGCCCACCTTGGTGTTTGTGTGTATCAAGAGGCGCACGCAATGACGACGACCGAGGCGAAGGTTGCATGTGTCACCATTCCCGCGGTATGAGATCTGAATATGCGCTGGCACCGATGAAGGTGGGATAGAGTCTCCAGCTGTCCCCGTCGTTCCATCAAGAGGCGGTGGACTGCACTCTGGTCAGGAAGATAGCGCTTCTTGCACGTCACAGAGGTTTTAGCGGGTGATAAAAGATACGTTCGAGCAGCGGTATACTCACTACAGTTTTTGCAGAAACCGCGTCTAGATCAGGCGCGTTTTGCGTTGCTATGCGCCACGCCACGCCAAATAAACGCTACCCACCGATGTGTCATGCACAATGTGAGTATCCTTTTCTTCAAATCAGAGAGAAGAAGAACGCACCGGAACTCTAAGCAGACGCAGCGGTGTCGTCGCCACCCGTGTCCCCCGCGCTTGTGCGAGCCCGGTGCATCTTCATTAAGACCTAGAAAAGTCGCCAACCAGACGGACGACGTGCTTGTGAGTTTCGCGCCGGTCAGAAGGTATGACGTGCACTCACCGTGGATCGGAAGCAGGACCAAACAGCGCACTGTGCGTGACTCTACGCGCACGGGAGAACAGCATGGTGAGTGCCACGCTCATCGCGTCCCGGCACCGAGCTTCAGACTGTAAGATGAGGGGGCGTAGCTGTATTTCTTTGCCTGCGAGGGAGATCGGGGACCGTCCGTTGTGTTGCAGCTCGAGTACCGGTGTGCGGTTTGTTTGGGTTTGGCCATCGTTGCGGGCGCGTTCGCGGTGGAAAACCCGCCACGCACGCCTCCGCACCAGTTCCATGAACGACCGCGACTCTGCTGGTTCGTGGGCTTGTCGGTGGTGGTTGCGCGCGATGTGGCGGGAGAGAGAACGATCAGCCGACCTCCTCAGTGCAGAGGCGAGTCGATCTGCATGCGGAGACGTGCATCATCAGTACGCGTTTGACGAACCGTCCTCCGCGGGGTTCCTCGGTGGTCTGGCGGACCGCGTGGCGCAACAAAGAGCGCGCGCAGTCCGCCCCAGACTTACAGAGTCGCGTGCGGGGGATCAAAGAGCCACTGGACGAGGCCAGACGGGGTCGCCTCGAGGTTGACCGTCTCGCGTCGCTCGCGTATGAACGCCGCGGGTGCATTAAGACGGACCGAGGCGCGTTGGTTTCAGGAACGCGCACCGGAGATGAAGGCGGGGTGTACGCGGTTGCCGCGTCGGTAGGGTGGCTCGAGCTAACCGAGCCGACGCCATACCGCAGCACCGGTGCACGCTCGTTCCCCGGCTTACGGTCCATTGGCGGAGATATCGTGGTCGAGGAATGTCGCGGGCATGTGCGAGTCGTTCGCGGGGGACGAGACGGCGAAGATGTCGCCGCATCGATGTTGGTGGATACGGTGAAAGCAGCTTGAGAGCGACGAAGTGCTGTTCTTCCCCGCGGTAAATGCGCCACTCGCCGTGGTATACACCACAGTGGCTGTGGAAATTTTGTGCGTGACGTGCATTCGGGTCGTGAGAGGAACAATGGACCATGCACATCAGGCGAAGAGCACCCTTCTTTGCCATCCACCGCCGGCATGAGGGCAGGACCTGGTGCGCAAAGGCACTCCGTCCTCGGCGGCAAAGGCCATCGATATCGCCGTGCCACGTTGTTTCGTTGGGGCAAAGTGTTATGTTGATGAATATTCCATTTTTTTCGCTTCCCCTTTTTTGGAATGAGCAACCTGTACGCGATAGCGCCAAGCGGAGTTGAAGTAGCCTCTGGCGCTCTCCTCCCCACCACCCACCACCTCCCCGCTCCGCTCCTCTCTCTTCTCTCTGCTCTGTGGTTCACCACGAGTGCTCCAGCACCACAAAGTTCCCTGGACACATCGCGGACCACAATGGCATACCAATCCACGTGAGTACCTCTGCGCTCATCCTCCCCCTTCTCAACCACCGACGCCGATCATGCAGCCCCCTCAAGCGCACCCGGGAAGAGTCGTTGGGAGATGTGGAAGAGAGGCCATCGAAATCGCTGCAGGAGCTCGCTGTGGACGCGATGCTTCAAATCATGGAAAGCGGCGAGGAAGGGGTCGAGACGGTAAAGGGTCTTCTTCTACCCGTCCTGGAAGCGTCTCTTGAGTTTCGCAACGCCGTCATTGCCATGCACATCGAACATCCTCTCATTGCACCTGCTCCCCCCGTCGCCCCTACTCCCCCCGTCGCCCCCCCCCCCCCCCCCCCCCCCCCCCCCCGCCCCCCCCCCGTCGCCCCTACTCCCCCCGTCGCCCCGGAGTCACCCGCGTCGTTGACCCCGAGGAATTGGTGGACTGGACCAGTGCGCGCCTCCCAAGGACAGCGGCGTCCTCGACCAAGATCCCGTCGGCACCCCCACAATCGCGACTGCGCGCCCGACCTCTCCCCAGCCACCCGTTCTTACGTTTGACGACATTGCTTGATGTCGCCCGAGGAGTTATCGCAAATTTTCCGGCAGCTCCCTCAGCCCAACACCACCACCATCTCCCCCGACCAAATGCACCTCACCACCCACCCCCTACGTCGACCATCCGGAGATGCCAGGTAGCGCGCCGTGGAACGCGGGACCACAAGAGATCTTCCAGTCGCCACCACAGCCGCGCTCTTCCCCCGTTTCGCCCTGGACGACGCGGGGACTAACACCCCGGCGACCTCGGCCGGCCCCTCGCCGGCGCTCACGGACCTCGCCTGCTTCGAGGCCCCGCCGCGCCGCATGCGCTCTTGGCTGCGCCCCCGCAAGTTGCTCCCCCGCGTATCCGACGGAGTTCACCTTCACCTATCCCGTGCACGCTCCCGCGGCTCCCGAGGCGACCTACTTCCTGCCCTATCTCATACACGCGGCGCCCTACTACCCCGCCATCGCGAACGCGCCAGCTCCGGCGCCCTCCCGATGCACATGCCCATCCACTTCCCCTTCCCCACCACGCACATCGGGCCCGCACCCGCCGCGCCGCTCCCGCTCTCGTCACGCCTACCCACTGGCACCCGGCGAAATCCCAGCAAGGTACCAGGGCTCCACGAGCACTCCACCGTCAGCACCTCGCCTTCCGCATGATCGCCCGGGGGAAGCGCACTGCGGCTGGAGCGGGTGCACGCGCGCGAGCCCGCTCCGCGCAGAGCACCTCCCGGAGGCGCACAAGCACGTCCGCGCGCACTGGCCCGGCCTGCGGCGCAACGGCGGCGGGCCGCGCGAGGTGCGGTGCGCGTTCGAGGGGTGCGATCACAGACATTGTACACGACGATGCGGGGCTCCTCAAGCACGTCCAGAAGGAGCACTTGAGGTGGCAGTTCGAGTGCCCCGGGTGCGGGGAGCTGCAGGCCCGCTCGACGTTTGTGACGAGGCACGTTGACCGTGGGGAGTGCCGCATTTCGTGTGAGTGCACGCTTCGCTCGGTTCGTTCGAGCGTCGTTCGCTGATGTGTTGTTGTATGGTGCTTTCGCAGCGTTGGAGTACCGGCGGATCATGCGCGACTACGAGCTGGCGGTCGGGCGGGCGCAGGGGCAACGCCAATGAACGGGCCACGGCGGGCATGGACGTTGCGTAAGTTGTTATTCCTAACTTGATTGTGCATCCGTTGCACTTTGGACTTCTTGTATGTCGTCATTGCTATCTACTGTACAATCTCTGGTGTCGCATATGTTGTTGTTCCCGGCTCGATTGTATGTTCCTTGCTCGTTGAACTTCTCGTCGCTATCTACTGTAAATGCTCTGCTCGCCCTTCTGTGCAACTCGCTGTTTTACGACTCACGCCGTTATTCATGGACTTCGATCTTACGAACTGGATGATGAGTGCGAGCCGCGCGGAGTGTCTGGTTGTCACACCCACCGAAATCGCGGAGGTTGGACGTGGCTGGCAAGGATGCGCGACAGGCAGAAAATGTGATGGGGCGCGCTGCGATTGCGCTTCTGCGCGCGCGTCAGCGTACGGGTTCAAGGAAGAGACACGCTCGCGCGGCCGTCCAGCAGGCATGGCAGTGCGTGCCTGGAATGGGTGACGGATGCGCAATGTACAGTTGCTGTTCTGCGCGGCGCGCGACGTCGCTTGCAGGGTGCGCGCTATTGTTCGTGCGCGGGGGTCGGGACCGAAAGCAGGAGAACAATGGGCGGGACTGAATGCATCCGTGACAGCGCGGACCAAATGCGGGACCAAGGCTGGACGAACAGAGTGATGGGGCGCGTCGCGATCGCGCCGCCGCGCGCGCGTCTGGGCAGGGAAGCACGCTCGCGCTCCTGCGCAGCAGTAACGCGTAACGGCAGTGCGCGCCAATGGAATGATGAGGCGCCGCGCGACGTGGCCGACGGGGTGCGCGCCAGTTTTCGTGCTCACCAGCCAGGATCCGAAACAGGAGAACAATGGGCGGGATGGACTGGTCCAGGCGACTTACCGCCGACCGCTTCGCGCGTCGGGACGGAGATCTGTCCGAGACTCCGTCGCTCCAGGCGCGCGTACCTGCGGCCCTCCACGCGCCGCCAGACTCACACAACGTTTACGTTTCGATCGGCGCGATCGCCGCCGGATCTCGTGCGTGCGCCAACTCTCCCCGGGCGCGCGCGCGGGCACCCCGGCGTGGGTCTACCCGAAGCCGGGGCGACGCTGCGCCCGCGTCCTGCCAATGCGACTTGTGAGCATGTGGGCAACTGGATCGGTTGACAGAAATCCACAAACGAGATCGGAGCAGAGCCTTTGGGCGTCCCTCGAGGGCGCATGACAGAGCTGGTTGATCGGGACACTTCTCGACACGGCGTGCCGCGTGCGCATGGGTCCCAACCGGCACTCGAGAACGGCGCCATCGGTCCCATACATGGCTTCAGAAACCCATAGATGAATTAGGTAGACATCCGAGCCAATCGAACAGCAGAGCGCCCCTCTAATTGGTATACTGCACGAATCGTCCCGCAGCAGATACAGAGCGAGCAACGGGAACCCATGTGCAGTATCTGCTTATCAGTCAGAACCATCTCGAGCGAAGGATGACCACCACGACTCACCAGAAATCGCAAAGACGCGCGGGTCCCCAGCTGTTCCACGTCCACAGCACGCGTCGGGACGGCGCCGCCGTCCGTGTTCTCTGTGAGCCGTATGCGCTCCCCTGCCAGAAGGTACTGTGTTGAGTCCTGTTCCCCACTTCCTACTCGCGCTCTCCACGGTCGTGTGTGCGCACTGCGAGGGAATGGCGAGGAAATGAGCGCGTACAGCCTTGTGTGCGGCGAGCAGTCCGTGGCCACTGCTGTCGACGAACTCTTGTCAGGATGTGGGCTTGAATCCGAACCAGACGCACGTGTACGACTGGGCGTCGGGAAGGATGCGCTGAGGGATTCGATGACGCAGTAGAGTACACAGAAAGAGCGACTCACTGGAAAGTTGATGCCGACCGCCGAGAGTACACGGGCGTTTGCTCTTCTCGACAGCCCCGAGTAGGCGACGATGCCTCGAACGCCTTCACTTGATAAAAGGTTCGTGACGGCGGGTGTATAGGGGGAGCGGGACGATGCTTCTTCGGCAAGCTTAATCCCAGAGATGGGCAGAAGGCATGCTGGGGGCAGTTCTTGTACGAGTGGTAAACTGAACCCTGGACAAATAAAGCAGGTGGTTCGCGACACTCTGATTGGGGGATAGCCACGAGAGGAAGTATGACGCTTGATGATTCGCGCGACTTGAAGCGTGTATTTAGATGTCAGCTGGGCACCGATCTCAGCATGGGATGCCGGTGCCGACCACGGAATCCGTAATAGATTTGCTCATCGCGACGCGATGCGGCAGATCGCGTAGATCGTGGTCGATCTCCTGTTTATGGACGAGGTTAGGCGAGCCGTGCGCCAGGTGTGTGCTTTGCGTCTGGTTGATCGAGAGTGATGTGTAAACAAACCTGAAGTCGGACCGTCATGTATCAGTATGAATGCAGAGGCTTTGAAAGGGCGGAGAGGGGGACAGACGCACCTCACCGACGACGAAAGGAACGAAGCGAGGTGTGGGAGTCGTTGCCTGCTGTGAACACTCTGGAACGCGAGGAGCGCTCTCCAGCGCAACCATCATGCTCGGATGGCATCTTTGACGGCGGTCATGACCTGAGAGGTAACACAGGCCATGGCCGCGGCCAACGAGAGTGGTTGGGGGTGTGTCGAGTCGGTCACGATGGCAGACGTGGTCGCAAGATCATCGTGAACATGACCGTGATCGATGGAGAGACCAGTCTGCACGAAAGACAGAGTGGCGTGCGGCGACTTGAGACGTGGTGGGGGGAATGAAAGGGACATCGCGCAGAGGGAGCAAGAAAGTGGGAATGCAATTGTATATGGGCACGGGGCCCCTGTCCTACACGTGCACGACATACCAAACACCACCGTTCTTCCGTCGGCCCAAGCGCGGTGTCCACACGCAACCACGCATGAGATCCTCCAGCGTCTCCGCATCCCTGAGGCCACGAGGGGGGAGGTTGACGAGAATCTTGGGTAACAGTCTGCGTGATGATGAGCGCAGAACAGCTCGAGGACGAATCGTGATGTTGTCGTTTGAGGAGGGTAACAAGGGGAAGAAATGACGGGAGAGAAAGCCCTGAAGAGTTTAGATAGCCGAAGGAGAGCGACGTTGGCGGGAGAGGGGCAGGCCCGGGCAGCCGTGGTGGGAGGAGGGAGCAAGGCGCGTGTTGGTCGGCGCGCAATTTGCGGATTCAGCGAAGCGGTGCCTGACGAGCTCGTCTGTGCATTGTTTGTTCCGACAAGCACGTTATGGGCCTCCCTCCCTTAGAGACAGAAACTTGGTCAGAGTGAGTGGTTGCTACAATTTGGAGATACTTACCATTGGCTTCTTTCCGCTCTCAAGATAAGAAAGAGCCATCTCGCTCTTCTCGACACAGCCGACGGCTTTGCTGTTTATCGTCTCCGTGTGCCGTGGCAAACCAGTATGCAAGATGCAGGCCGTTCCACTACTAGCAGCTGAACGTGTTCTGTATTCTACAGCAGAATAATGCCGTCAGCACTCAGCACATCGATAAAACGAACGGTTTCACCCACCTATGTCAGAACTTCACCTGCACGTAGCCCCGCCTCGATCAGGCCGGATGTTCGAATCCGTACCGACGCATATTTTCCGGACGGAATATCAGGTGATACCCGCACATCCAGCAACCTATATGAACATCAACAAAAGGAGTCCATATAACGTGAGTTTATGGATAACTTTAGAGGGGTTTTATGCTTACTTTCAAGGTGCTGTACGAGGATGTCGTGGATAAGAGCCTCCTGCAGTCGGGCAACAGACGAGCCATCCCCGGGGACAGCGCACGGCGATTCAGCGACCTATGTCATGGGATTAGCTGCGCTTGCAGAGGTATAAATCGCCCACTGGATACTGACCACCCCACAAGACAGCATATATCGCATCCGTCCTGCCATCGATGATGGGTAAACATGCGACGTATCTGGGTGTCGCCCTCTGCGGCGGCATAGGTACGCTCCGTCGCTTGGAATGCGGAACGACCGTGCGTTGACGGGAGAGGCGAGCGCGAGTTTCGCGTAGCACACACGCGACGGAGATGCCATCGCGTCCGCGCTACCCGATGCTGCGCGGCGGCATCCAGGAGCAAATGGTCAGAGCTCAACACACGGCTCTGGACACTGAAACCGTCCGAGAGAGGTCTACGCGTTGTCACTGCGCTCTGATGTGAACTCCGAGATACGGGTCCCCACCAGAGGCGAGGACGAAATGCGCGGCCTGTGCACCATAGCGGCGGCTGAGTGGTGTCTGAGATCCGTCTTGGACACACCCAGCCGAGTCTATTGAAGCGAACAAAACGGACGCACCAGATTGTAATTACCCACCGTCTGGAGAGCTGAGGGGCTCGTGGGATCATTTCAGCGCCGGTGATGTTTTGGAGAGAGAGGCTGAATAGCATATCGGGGCGTGGGGCAACATCGGAGCCGTATTGCGCGTGGGTCTACGTTCCCCAGAGTCTCGTCGCGGCCGTCAAGACCCCGAGAGTCAGAGCCTAGAGTCTAGACCGAGCGGCGGTCGAAGACGGAGATCAGACGCGGGCGCCACTGGGCATGATCGGGCATAAAGCAAGACGCGTCGCGGGCTCGACAAGTTGCACGTGATCGCGTCCATGTCATTGTCCCCGGGCGCAGTGCCCTCGTTTTATGACTTATCGCAATCACGAGGAAACGTAGCGGAGCTCGAAAAGGAAAAAAGTGAAGATACAAAAAAAAGAAAGCAGGTGACCTTGATGTAACAAAAAAAGATAAAAATAGTAGCGATACAAGAATATTAAAGTGATACTGTGTTATGTCGAACAAGGTGGAGAAAGGTCACCTTAGCTCCTGTTTTTGTGCCTTGGAATGTCATCTCTCACAGTCTTTTTCTACGCATTTCGAGCTCCGAAGCTAGGCCGTGCCCGTCGTGAATGCACATTGGTTGGCTCGCTAAGCCAATCGTGCTCTCAAGACGTAAACAATGACAGAGGGATTCGGCTCCCGCTGTACTGGCGCCCCTTGCCGTGCCGACCCATCCTTTGTTCAGTTGTCCCCCTGCTTTCTGCGACGCGACGACCTCTCCGGCAAGACTCTGCGCGGCGTGGCATTGGCCGGCGCAAAACGACGCGCGACTCCTTTGCCCTTCTGATGGACGAGGCTCTGCACTCCACGCACCGTCAGCTCTCGCGTAATCACACCTGGCCAATACGAGAACAGAACTCGCCTCATTGTTCTCTTCGCCCACTGCGCGCCCGTTCCCTCCGTGGTCTTGAGCGCTGGAGGAGGTCGGCTTTCCATCCGTGAATGGCGGAAAGTACGACCCTGGCGCCATGAACGGCCAGCCAGACGTCGGACAGGCCCGCTCTTCGGGCTGCGGCACGGGCCTCGGACGCAGAGGCCGATCGCGAGACGGCTCCCGCGGGGAGCACAGGTACCGTTGATGCTCTCCGTCGCCGGGAGCATGCGGAGATACGTGTTCTCGGCGTCCGACAGCAGCCCTTTTGCGTCGAGGCGCTGGATGAGATCGCGTATCTGGCTCGCAGGAATCTTCGAGATGGCCGGGCGGACATCGGGGACGCCGGCGGGGATCGATGCGGGAGGCAGTGGAGTGTACACCGCGCTCGCGGCGTGGTGAACAAGGTCGCGGCTGATGGAGCGTTTTGGAGACCGCGAGTGTTCGGGGAGAAGAGGACGAAAAGGTGGGCGGGATTCTCGCAAATCCTGGAACCTGCTCGGTCTGCGAGGAGTGGAAGATTTCGACGCTCTCCTCCACCGAGAGACGCGGAAGGCGTTGGGGCCTTTCGGTGATATATTCGGGATGTGGCTCAGAGGTATCGGAGGGAGCTGGAAGAGCGGAACTTCAGTTGAGAGACGGAGGTGAAGTGCATGGATAAAGATAATGTTACCTGTGAGCATGTAGTGTACGTCGCGTTCCCCGTACAGGTAATCTTGCGGCGGCCCAAGCCCGATGTCGTTGGCTTGACCCCATGGGTGGAGGTAGCTGCACAAGTCAGCGTCGGTGGGGAGGTCGACGGGCTCGAGCGCCCAGTTGTCCTCCCCCTTCGTGTTCCGATTCCGGCGCCCGTTGAGAGAGCCCATGTCTACTGTCGCAGATAGAGACGGGGAAGATAAGGTGCGGACGAACTTGCGCCTCCCATACTTATATGTTCCGCTTTCTTTCGGAAAACCTTTGCAGCGTAGTCCAGTGTCAATCACATCGTTTGGTGTATTCAAGCTGTTCGTCCATTGGGTGTGAGAGAGCGCTTTCGTAAAAGCTTCATCAGCATTCTGTGATCCATGCACGAAGCCTTCGGTGGAGTTGGTACACGTCTAGACAAAGTGGGCATCTTTTCATCCCTCCCACGAAGGGTGGCACAATCGAATACAAAGAGCGTACGTGTTGGACCTGTACATATGGAGTGCACATTGTTAACCTTGATAAATCATAATGGAGCGTGAGCGTTGCGGATAGCTATGTACGAATAGATAGGACAGTGGTAATGTGATATGAATCCAGAGCATGACAATTCGAGAGCAAGGACGACGGGGAGTATGGACAGCGGTACAAGTGGTAGATGACAACAAAGAGGAACGAGGCGTATATGAACAGCGGAGTGAAGTTAAGGGACGAGGATGTACGTGAAGTGATCCGTAAAGAGCAATGTTGCGAGGGTATGTACTGGAGTGATGTGTGGGATAAGGATACGCGATGAAACTATACAAGAACGTGCATGGTACTGTAAGTGGTGATGTCGCTAAACGCCTTCTAAGCGATGTGAGCCTTGTACTGAGCAACTGGGAAAAGACTTATCAGTTCGCGTGCCACACCCACGAAAGGCAAGGGACCACTCACCGGACCAGTGGGTTGTGGTCAAGCGTTCCTCGCGCTCAAAGTGCTTCTTCAATTGGTCCGAGCGCGTGTAATGCATATCGCATTTTGGGTCCGGGCACGCGTAAAGCCATCCGAAGTGTGTCGTCTTGATGTGCCGGCAGAGCGTTTCCCAAGACCCCCACCTCATGTCTACGGCCGCCTCCTTGCAGCCTTCGACCTTGCACGCCCACTCGCCCTCCAGCTTCTTGGCCTCTCTCGTCTGCGGTGTCAGGTCGTAGTGCACGCGGGCGAGGTGCTCGACCGCGGTGTCGCGGTTGTCGATGGAGTGGACCTCGGTGCATCCCTCGATCCGGCATACGGGGCTGAGATCGCTCTTGACTCCGTTACGGAACTGAGCGAGGCATCGATCTACGTCGTTCCGACGACGCGCCGCGGGGACGGAGGCGGGTGCGGGGCAGCGGCGAGGGCGACTGGAGCGGGCGGGGCGGTAGGGGGGCCGGGGTGGTCAGCGCCAGTGGCGGCAAGTCCGGGGTGGTCAAGATCGGCGTCGGGGGCGCGGTGGACAGCGGGGACGAGAACGGCGACGGCTCGGTCTCCGGGACCGACGGGCTCAGGGAAGGAGTGGATGGTGCGCATTCGGGAAGCGTGACGCTGGGAGGGTCGGGCGCGACGGGGGTGGTGGGGGCGGGCTCGACGAGCGGAGCAAGAGTGGAAACCGAGACCTTGTCACCGTTTTCAGTTTCGTTCAAGACTTGCTCAAGAGTGGCCATGAATGCCTCCGGGGATGGGACGGAGTGTGGGATGGGGGAGTGTACGTGAAGGGCACCACGCCAGAATATACCGCTTGGGGAGAGATTGCAACGAATACGGCCATGCTAATGCACTTCTTTGCGGCGGGCTGGTATTCTTCTTCGTTAGGATCGCATTCGCGGAGATGCTTACGCGGGCTGCCGCGACTGGTCTGTGAGAAGATCTGGGGGGACGAGAAGGGAAGGACTCACCCTTTTCCGAGCATGTCGTGGAAGGTGTGGCGGCAAAGGGGGGCAGTCACAAGGGCGGATGGGGAATGGTGCGAGGGAAGCCGCGATATGAGGGAGGCGGATGGATGTGGGGGGAAAGGCAACGGGACCGTCGCGAAAAGCGCGGGGATTTATACGGGCGAGCGCCGGGCTCGAAACGAGGCAGGTACGATGCATGCCAGCTGGAAGTCCCCGTCTAAGCGAGGTAAACAAGCGTAAACTGAACGCAAACCTGCTCCTCTCCTGCGAACGACCACCATCTGCATGGCACAGATGGTGTAGGTCGGGCAACACTTGATGTGTCAGACCCTCAGCTCCGCGTTCGGCCCCTCGTGAGCCACTGACAGTGGTTTCTGCGATGGATTTGGTCCGTCGATGTCGCAGTAACACGAACTCGGGGGTTGGGCTCGGCCACAGGATGTGTTTGCAATCGATCGTCGATGTATATGTTCAGAGCCCTTTGAATCCTCGGTAGATTTGCAGCTGCACGCGCATGGAAAGCGGGAAAAGTCGAGGATGTGCTGGCATGGACGTTATCTTGCGGACGTTTGCCCGTCCCGGCGCCGGTAGACGCACATCATCGTCACGATCGGTCGGCAGGAGAGGACGACGCGGATGGTGTTGGCGGCCGTGGTCGAGATTTCTGCTGGCAAATCGGCCGATGGGGCTGAGGTGGAGGCGGTCGTCTAAGTGGGAATGGGGTCGTCGGAAGATATCGTGGCGCGGTAGTTGACTGCGCTTCCGCCCCTCGAAGCAGCGTCACGCCCGATGATAGACTCGCGCCCCCGTTCTGCAAAAGATGTGATTGCAGTGGAGATCGTTACTGGGCCGGAAGTGACAAGGGCGGTGGAGTGTTGGCTGCCGCGGGAGATTTGGCGCCCGTCTTGCGCGCATTCAGTGTCGGCAAGTTCGATACGTTCAGTGCGGGAGGATGCCCCGCAAGGGGACAGTGGTGGGATCCCCGAACTTTGCGAAGAGTGGGGGTCCTCCGCGCCCGCCCCGAGCACATTGAGCACGACCACGGGAGACGACCGGCCCCTTCGCGCGCGAATATCGCGGCGCTCGCCGAGCAGTATGCGGCCTGTAAGGGCCTGAGCTCCTGCTGCGCGATGACGCGTACGGAAACAAAGTGTCTGGCACCCCTGTGGTGAATGCGTGGACAACTGGGCGGCGAAGCGAGCAGCGGACGCCGGGAGCCCTCATCCGTACGTGCTCGGGAAAAGAGGCTTTTCAGTTCCCAGCGGTAACCCGATGTTTATGTGCCTACAGAGAACGAATATTCGGTCAACTTGTGCCGGGATGGAACATGAATGACCCGAGCCGTGCTTACCGATGACCAGCACAGGCCTTCACAGCATCCCAGCAGCGGCGTAGGGACGAGGTGGGTACGGAAGAGAGCATGCAGCCTGGTGGGCACAACTACCTCTGAGTTTTATGCAGCGGACGAGCGCAATGTCAGGGGGAACGACTACTATCTTGATGTCTCTGGATAATGTTGTATCCGAGCCGTCTGCTGCAACTCTGCATCGAGGCGCAGAACATGCTGGGTAAACCCCCGAGGATAAGGAAGGGCAACCGTCAAACACCGACTGTATCGTTCCGAGGAGAGCAGCATCCGCGCGGATTGGTGCAGTACGCGCAGCAAGCAGGTGTTGAGAGGGGAAACGCATATATTTCGCAAACGGGCTACTGCATACGGGGAAATACCCACCAGCTGCCCATTCTCTTCCACCGCACGTTTCCATCTCCAAGACACGCCCACATGTGTCGAAAACGTCCGTCTCCTCCAAGAGTTTATCGGCGGTGGAAAGGCTGACAGGGTGCGCCGTACGCTCCGAGACTAGTCTTGACGTGGCAAGGAGAACGAGCACGTTGGCGGTGAAAGAGAGGAATCGGCTGCAAAGAGGGCGTGGCTGGGGTAGAGAGAGGACGCTGGGGGTACGAGAAGACGAAACAGGGGCCGGGCACCGGGAGGAAGGGTGTTCGAGATGGTGGTGGTAGGAGGGCAAGCGTTCAAGCAGTGCCGTGGCAGCTGCCCGCGCGAGTCATCCGTCTTCTTCCACCCGGCCATGTCTCATCGCGAGCGCCGTCTCTTGACCTGCCCTTTGCTGTGACATACGACGTGCGCACTGTTTTCGACATCATAGACGCGTCCTGGACAGGAGGAGGCTAAGGTGAGTCTGCCAGAAGTCGTCTCTATGGGCGCTACTCACCCGTCGTCCCAGTCCGCAAAGTCAGTGCACCACTGCGAAGACGATGCATCTGCAACGTTCATCATCAGCTGGATATCAAAGTCGATAGATGTGCTCACTTGCCCCGCGCGACGCTGGACAGCGAAGCTCAGTGAAGCGGCATCGTTCGATCGAATCCATTGCGAGCGTCGTGGCCTTCAGTCCTTCATCTTCGACGGAATGACTTCGGCCTAGGCAGAAACCCGGTTTCTCCCTGCAGGTGATCTCTTCAGCTCGTCCTATGCTTCATGATCGACCTCACATACCTTTCATCAAATACTCCCGGAATCACTGTGTCGGGACTCCTTTTCTTCGGGCGAAGAAACTCCCAATCCGAAGACTGTTCGAAGCTCGATTTCGAGGGATAATTTTGCCGTGCGACGTCCGCAGGTTCGAGCTTTTTGACCTATACATTGCAAATGAGAGTGATGCTTATCTGAGTTAATTCACACACCCACCTGACAGCTACAAAGCATCATAGCGATGTCCTAGTTGTCCATGACATGTTCCGCGTGCCGTTGTGCGGTGTCCGGAACTCAATGAGGAACGCAGCCGGTAAGCACCCAGTCACTTCACCGGAGGAAGAGTGACTGGAGTGCATCCGAAGCATCTCGAAAGGCGAGACAGTCAGGATCTATTTCCCCAAATGATCCAAACGAACTCACCCTGTTTCCTCGGTGCCTTACGAAGCGCATACAGCGGCGACGACCGAGGAGAAGGTTGGGCGCGTCAGCATGTCCGCGGTAGTAGACCCGGGTATGTGCTGGCACCGATGAAGGTGGGATTGAACCTCCAGCCGGCTTCGTCGTCGCGTCGAGGGGCGGCGGTGGATTGCACTCCAATCAGGACGCTGACCGCACGCCGATGTCTGCACGACAAGAGGTCTAAGTGGGTGAAAAACGATCCGTTCGAGCGGCGGCATACTCACTTTAGAGCTTGCAGAAACCACATATCAGGCGTATTTTACGGTGCTATGCGCCACGCCACTGCGCTGAACAAACACCACCCACCGATGCGTCGTAGAGAAGGTGAGTATTCTTTTCCTTAAGTCATAGAGAAGAAGAACGCACAGGAACTCTGAGCAGACGCGGCGGTGTCACGACCCCTGCGCCTGCGCGGGAGGTTCTGGGCCCAGCGCACCTCAATTTCCATCTCGCACGTGGAAGCCTCCCGGCATCGTACCAACGAGAACCAGAAGTCCGCGCTTTCCGGGCTCTGTCTTCTCCACGGTCGCGATTTCGAGTGGCGGGGGAGACGAAGAGGTGGAAGAGCGGAGAGCGCGACGCGACGGCGGGCGCGCGTGTCCAGATCCGGAGAGGCGGGCCCGTCGCGTCACGCGTGAGGCAGAGCACAATAGCGAGTTTGCGTACTGGGAACGTTGCCACGTGCATGCACGATCCATTGACTTCTCCGTCCTGGTGGGTTGATGACATCACGGACAGTTGTCTAGCCGTTTCGTCCGGTAGATTGACAGATACGCTGCGTACTCGATCGAGGTCTTCTGTATGAACCATCTGCATCCGGCCGAACTTTGGGGCTGTTCAGATGGTGGAAAGGAGGGAATTGCGTTCTTATGGAGATTTCTGACGTTCCCGAGGCAAAGACAGGGTGATTTATGCGACGGCGTGTAAATCCCGGAACATCGTCGAGGAAGGTCGAGGAGAGGTCGAGGGGGTACTTCGTCTTCGATGTGCCACCTGTCGACCACAACCATAACGATGTGGCCCATTTTTGTGTGTTTCTCACCATATTGAAGCATCCATTGGCCTTGTTTTCATGTAGCCATGCCACAACACAAACGCGTCTTTGATCGGAGCGCGTTATCTACTGGCCGCGTGACCGTTCAGTTTCTAGACGCCAACCCTCCCGCGTCTCATCCTCTCCTTCACTCCTACCTCCTCCCTACACAACCGCACTTATCCAGTACCTCAAGGCCGCATGATGCATCCCCCACAGGACGACGAGAGCAACGCGCATGGGAATGAGTGGTGGAATGAGCCAATGGACGAGCCCATAGACCTCGCCATGTACACCAGCTCCCTCGACCTCGACGACCTCCTCCCGCTCCCAGATGAGACAGGCCTGGGTACATTCTTAGAATGCAACCGCTGGACAGGGCAGGGTCGAGATGCAACTACAGGTATGTTGCCTGCCCTTCCGGTAGCTCATACCTGACATTCACTCCCCCGCCCCGGTGAAGCCACCCCACCCCGTTCACGCATCGCCAATCGCCAGGCTTGCTCACACTGTCTCAAGATCAAATCCCATCGAAGAGCGCGTCGAGGCTCCCAACCGGCCGGAAGCAACGATACCCGCGGGTGGAGCTAGACCACCGACTGCGCCCGTTCAACGCTCTCTCTCTCCATCATCCATCCCTTCGCGTGCGCATACACTTCTCCTCTGTCATCCGACGCGACTGCCTCTACGCACATCACAACCCCCTCCCCCTCATCCCCTGCGCCGTCGACGGACTCGTCCACTCACAAGATAGATCAAGCGTCCGCGCCCTCTCCTGCTGCTGCGACGATCGCCGTGCAAGAACGGGAGCGCAAGCGGAAGTCGGACGACGAGGAGCAAGACCGGGACGCCAAGCGTGCCCGGAACACTCTCATCGACGTTGGTACGAACATCCCCCGCAGAACTGCACGCCGTGCATATCCAACCGCCGGAGCGGGCTCCGCGAGCGAAGCCGGTTCGTCTCGCCAGACCGCCCCGTCGACAGGCCGTACGTCCAGTATTACGGCCGAAGACTGGGAGGCCCCCGAGGACGATGACGAGGACAAGGAGAACGAGGTTGGCAGTCCCGACGAAGCTTCGGACGACGGCGAGGTGAGTGTTTCTGCTACTCGACGCGCCTTCAAGGTCACTCACGATGAAAACAGTACGAAGAGCCGACGGACCGCAAGGGCAAGGGTGTCGCGCGACGCAAGACGCGTGCTTCTGTGGCCGCCAGTGCGTCGAAGGGCAAAGAGCAGACCACAGATTGCTCGTCAGACGCACGGTGAGTGGCTTTCGTCTCCGTCTCGCAGGACCGCCTCTGAACACGGGCTATAGGTGCAGTCACAGACGCCTCGAGATGAAGGTCCCGAGGGAACGACACGGACCGATGACATGACAGTCACCATCGACCCAGAGCGCTGCATACTTACCGACTCGAAGTGCTGTTCGACGGCTGCGACCACATCAACTACGCGAAGGACCAAGATGGGATGCGCAACCATTTCGGACATCACTATGGCGCAGAGGAAGGCGCGAAGGCGCCGAAGGCCGGGCAAAGAATCAAGCCCGAGGCAACCGCGGCGGCAGAGGCGTGGAGCAAGGCCAATTCGAAGAAGATCAGCCGCAAGAAAGCTGGGGGGTCCAATCCGTGGCCCTGCGAGATCTGCGATAGCGGCTTCTACAGTTTCACTAGCCTGCGACGACACCATGAGGAGTCCCACCTCAGCCGGGAGTTCTGCTGCCCGTTCCCGGGCTGCGCGAAGACGTTCACCCGGCTGCACAGTGTTGATCGTCACCTCCAAGACTTCCACAAGATGAAGCCGCAACAGATCCTGGAGAAGAAGTCTAATGTGCCCGTTGGCGAGAAGCCCGCTGTGAGGAAGAAGACTCGGCGTGGCTCCGGGCCGTCGAAGAAGAAGTAGTACTGCAGGCGCACGAAATGCGCTTCTTCGGATGATAAGTGAGTAGCCTCGTTGGCATGGTTGATCGTCCGTTGACTTCTTTTTCACCAGTGCCCGACGTTATATACTTATACAGTTGTACCGTACATTTCCACCCTTCCGCCTTGACGAATCTTCCCCTCCCTGCATTTGCCTTCGCTCCGCCGACGTTGCTTGCGTTGATCTTTGGGAATCATCGTCGCTGTGCGTGTATCCTTATTAATTGACATATAGTTCTTTTATCCCAGCTGCAATGTTCACTGTTTCAATGTACCAGTCCGTTGCTCTCCACCCAATGTCATCTACATGTATTTGCAAACAGAGCGTGCTATTATCCTCGAGGGTGGCCTCGCAGTCCAAATGCGCATGGGGGCTACTTCGAGAGCTCTGATTTTTCGCGATTATCCAGCAACGTGCGCGCGGATGCCTATCTCTAGGTTGTACCAAGTCATGAAGCATAGTCATCACGATAAATCAGCTTCATAACATTCGAAACTAACACAGATACAAGTACAACGCGATCCAAGAGGGCAAGACGTCGCTCGTCCAGGCCAGCTTCAAACGCTTCTGGTTAAGCGGCTTGGCCTTGGCCTCCTTCTTCTTCGCCTCTTCCTTCGTCACCTCGTCCTCAACGAAAAATCTCGAAACGAGCGACTGGAATACAAAGGTCAGTATTCGAAGCACAAGCGCACCCAAGCGGACACTCACGATCCTAGTGCTGCTCATCCGCTGTGCGCGCGGCTTCCGGCCCCTTGCCCGCTCCCGGATCTCCTTCGACCGCGTATACCACTTCTCACACCCGGGAATCGGTCACCGGGACTTGCGCACCACGTGCGCGATGCCGACGCACGGACGACTTGACCGCGTACTGGCTGTTGCACCTGCCAAAGCGGCACTTAGGGCTGGGTAGAACTCGAGAACGCCCACGCGGAGGGCCTCGTGGTGGTCGGCCAAATGTTGCGGGTCCTTCGCTGGGTCGAGCGTACGCGTGCAGTCTCCAACCTTGCACTTCGTTAGGGCGAAGCCGCGCATGACGCTGGTCGCCGCGGGTGGAAGCTTGGCTTTCTCCTCCGTCTTCGTCGCCGGTTGCTTGTTCCGCCACGGATCAGCAGGGGTGGAGGTTGTGGGGGAAGGGCCTCACGAAGGTCCGACCGCGATGAAAGAGAATTGAGGACGGGATGCGGCGTTTGACTGCCGGGACGCGATGTCCGTCCATGCGTGTCTGCGTAGACGAGCGGGTCGGCATTGTGCTTCCAGATGAAGGCACTGTACATGCATGGTCGATATCTACTTAATGGGTCGCGTCCCAGTGGATGCGTTCGCGAAAGGAGCAGCGAGAGGCGGTGCGCGCGTGAGGCAGGGGAGGGAGCTGGGCGTCAATTGGCTTAGATCAACACGCGCAAACTCATGCTCTCAACTAACGCGCTCAACATGACCTCCGCGCCCACAAAGCGACGCGTCACGCCTTCCCTCCTTCGACCTCGGACACCAAAGGCCACCGATACCACAACGACCACAAGTGCACCGAGTGGTCGCCGACAACTGCCCACCCATGACAAACATTCCACCTAGCCTCACTCCCTCAATCCTGCCTCTCGCGCTTCAAACACATCGCACCCGCGTGCAGAGATGGAGCGATGGCGGTGACCTCCATCGTCGTAGCGACACCTCGACACCTTCTTGGATGAAACCTCTCCGCTGACTGGGCTCGTTTAAGCCGACCTCGACAAGCATGTCGGAGTCCCTGTCCGGTGCGTCGTCTCGTATGTTACCTCCCGTAGGCCCAGTTTTTTGTGCATCGAAACGGCTGGGAAGGTGGTCTAGAACTCCACTTGGTCGTCTCGATGTAGCTCTGCTTCCATACGAGCCATGTCGTAATTCTGCTCTCGAGCGTGCCAGGTGAAACTCCCATACGTTCGTTGAGTTTGGCCAAAGGCAGCGGATGTCTCGAGGACCGAACCTTCACGGACACGTCTGTGCACGCAGAGCAGATGAGATGGAATTTCCGTCCTATCTGCTCTGCCGTCCCACCTGCTTTGCGAGAAATCGGACTTTCGAGATGTACATGTGAAGGAGAAACACGATCGTGACATCACCTTCCGAGATTCAATTCGGACCGCGCTCGTCTCGTTGCAGATCTGCTCTGCGCGCGTAGAGGCAGTCGTTCGCATCTCGAGCCACCCACGACAACTGACTGTGCAGATATCTGCGGCCACTCAGTCATCGCGGGGCTTTTATCGTTCCTGAGTAAGCGTGAATCAGCATCGTTTCATGACTGAATATGGCGAGCGGAACAGGAGAGCTGCTCCGGTATTGGCTTTTCTCCCGTTGTTGACGTCTGCGACTTCGACACTGCGAGAAGCCTTTTGCCAGGGACGCGAGACCTGGCGTCCGCCATGATTCACTGATGGCCTGGAGGCAATCTACGGTTTCAAAGCTAATACGGAGTGTCATTTATCGGCCGCGCATATCACCCTATATCACCGTGGCTCGAAAAAAGCCGGGGCACCAAGCCCCACGACGCCACTCATGAGTTCGAATGAGTCTCCGTCAATATCTCCGAGATAGATCTTCAACTGGTACGCACCTTTTCCCATCGTCCCATGGACCACCGGGGTTATCGCTCACACGTCCCGTTCCTCCAGATCTCGGAGAAGGTACGAACTAGCCACTCACTGGGTCGTCGAACACATGCAATGGACGCAGTCTCCGGTTTCCTATGGGCTTCCGCCCCCATAGATGGTTGCATTCAATACGGTAAGACCCTGGCGGATGTTCTTCAGAGCAAAAGGCTTACCGAAACGGGACCAGTGGACTGGCACCCCATGCTGGACCCCTCGACGAACGGCTGACAGACCTGCACTCCTCCATCTTGCAAGGGGCAAGACCTACATACGAAGGATGGGACACTTGGGGCAATGCGCGCACGACGGGCATGAGAGATCGAGGGCAAGGGCACCGGTCACCAGTCACCCAGTGGCGACCGGCGCGGTGGCGATGCGGCGAGACGGAAGCCGACTTCGCCCGACTTCGCCCGACCTTTCCCGGCCCGTCTTGTCCTCCCATCAAACCCGGGCCCTGGCCTGTTTTACTGTCCACTTTCCATCACCGCCCCGCCCCACACATTTCACGGTTATCCTCGCTGTTGTACCCTCAGTGGACGACTTGCCTACGCCTCGCTATCATCCTCAACCCCTGAACTCTCAACAACAGCTATGCTGCATCTCCCCTACCAACACTCAGGCGGGAGATCATCCTGGATGGAGATGGGTCTTGTGTATGAGCTGTGGAGGGGACGGAGCAGGATGGCAGGCGCACCCGGTATGTGGTACACGTGTAGCGGTCTTCTTCTTTCGCGAATCGCAATATACATATGTATAGGCACCCCCTTGTCGTCGCGTGTTGGTCGCCTATTGCCGCTTTGCTGCACTTGCGGTGAGCCGTCATGTATGTCCGGACCCTCGTACCCGTGCAGCAAGGACCTGCCCCCACATTGGATGCCCTGGAAACACTTTTCCCGTCCGCCTCTTGTCGGGACCTGGTCCGAGACATCGCAGACTCGACCTCCAGATACTTGGGTTTTGCGGCGGCTCGCGAACACACGAGCCGTCGGACGAGGGCCATCCTCGACTTTGTCGTCACCCAAGCCACCACATCCGCACGCTGCAGCGAGTCCGCACATAGTCGCTGCGACGAAGCTGCCTTTCGATGGCCATCGTGCGCGGCGCGCGCTGCCTTCATCGCGGCGGGCACTCGCGCACCTCGCGTATATGCGGGCTATGTCTCGCGTATTTCACGCCAACGGCTCGCGTTCCCCTCTGCGAACATTATGTACTTACCCAGGTCCCACATCTTCCGACGCCCGCGCGCTTGTTGCGGTCAGCCCAGCTTGGCTCTTACACGCGTTTGCTTGGCGCACGGTCCTCGCGTACAATGATGTCGCGCCCTGCGAGAACTGCTATGGGCGCATTCTCCCTCACCTACGTGTTCAAGTACTTCGATGTCTTCATGAAGTACGACCTCTGCACGGAACGCCACCTCCACCATCCCCCTGAAGTAAGTGCGTACTTCCCATCACCGCCAAATAAGCGACCTGATACTAGCTTCAACAGCAACAGCCACACCTGAACTGACCACCATGACAAACGATGATGATGGGATCAGGATATACTGGCTGACGAGGTCACGGAGCGCGGACCCGCTCCTCCGCAGCACAAAGAGCTATTTAGCTGGCTCGAAGTCGCGGTCGGCGTTCCAACATACCAAGTCACGGCGAGCCTCTTCAAGGATGTCGAAGATCCAGGCCATTCTTCCGCTCCTCGCTCTAGCAGCGTCGTTCTCCAGCTTGGCGACTGCCGCTTCAGTTTCCTCCAACAACTGTCGCTGCCTCTTTGGCCATCCCTGCTGGCCCTCCGACTCCGACTTCTCCGCGCTCGCTTCAAGGCTCTCTCAGCCGCTCCTTCGTCCCATCCCCCCTGCCACTCCCTGTTACATCGACGGCCCGGATTCTCCGGCATGTGCCGAGGCCAACAGCAGTTGGTACAACGCTGTGTGGCGCGCAGACCAGAGCGGAGCCCAGCAGAACACCCAGTTCGAGACCTTCAGGTTCCCGAACCGTACGATCGACGCCTGCTACTTGAACACTACGCTTGGCGTGCCGTGCGGCCGAGGGAGCGTGCCTGTCGTCGGGGTCGACGCCCGCGGCGCAGCGGATGTCCAAGCAGCCGTGAAGTTTGCGGCGAAACATAACCTGAAGGTCGTCGTCAAGAGTACTGGGTATGTATCCCTACGTTCCGCGTCTTCTATGATCCAATTATCTGACGGTGCTTTGTTTCGGCCAGACACGACTACTTGGGACGAAGCGACGGTCGCGGAGGTTTCCTCATCTGGACGCACCACATGAAGAATATCACAGTGCACCCTACGTTTTCCCCCGCTGGAGCTCCGAGCAACGAGACATACGATCTTGGTACGTTTTTGCGCTTGCACCCCTTCAGAAATGAGCTTACATCTCGTGACGACCCACGAAAGCTATTACGCTCCAGTCCGGTGTACAGTGGCATGAGGCCTACGACGCCGTCACGGCCGTCAACCGCACCATGATCGGCGGTCTAACTAGGGGCGGTACAGTCGGTGCCGCGAGTGGTTGGCTACTTGGCGGAGGCCACAGCGCCCTCTCCCCGAACTACGGCCTCGGTAAGGCCTCCCGCCTGCATGTCGAGCTCCTACTCACCACGCGTTTCTGTAAAACCTCAGGCGTCGACAATCTCCTCGAGATCACCGTCGTCTCCGCGAACGGCACCGAGCTCACCGCCTCCGCGCACCAGAACGCCGACCTTTTCTGGGGGCTCCGTGGTGGCGGCGGCGGCTCCCTCGCCGTCGTCATCTCCGCAACGTACCGCACCCACCAGAACCCGCCGATCCTCGCCGCGTTCCTCAATTTCGCGACCCTCGGCACGAACGTGCCCTCGCCCGGCGCGCGCGACGCCTTCGGCGCGTTCATCGCCGCCCAGGGAGCACTCTACGACGCCGGCTGGGGCGGCTACGCCAATGTCGTCCCCACCGCGGCCGCGTGGAACTTCAGCGCGTTCATCATCAGCCCGTCCGCGGACCTCGCCGCCGCGAACGCGAGCGTCCAGGCCGTCTTCGCCGCCGCACGCGCGGCCGCGGCGCAGGACCCCGCGCTCGTCCTCTCCCGCGCGACGACGGTGCCGTTCGCGAGCTGGGCGGCGTGGTACAACGCGCTCGGGTTCAACGCGACCGCCGCCGTCGGGTCCGTCGGGAACCCCACCGCGCTCGGCTCGCGCCTCCTGCCGCGCGCGCTCATCGACGCGGACCCGGCGCGCGTCGCGGACGCGCTCCTCGGCATGGACGCGCAGATCGAGTACTGGTGCGTCGCTGTCCCCGTGGTGTGCGCTCCGTGGAACGCGGCGCTGATTGTGATTGTGGCGATCTCTGGCAGTCTTGTCGCGCCCGGGGGCGAAGCGGCGGGCGTCGCCCCAGACGCGATGGCGCTCAGCCCGGCGTGGCGCGGCGCGCTCGCGCAGGTCATCGTTGGGGAGGTCTGGACGGAGAGCAAGGGGGACACCGCGGACGAGGTCGACACGATCATGGGCCGGATCGAGGCGAGCACCCGGGTCCTGCGCGAGCTCGCGCCGGACTCGGGCTGCTACTTCAACGAGGTGAGCGTCATTGGCGGGGCGCGCGCAGGCGAGGAGGCTGACTGTCGTGCGCGATCGCAGGCGTCGACGCTCGAGCCGGACTTCCGGCAGGTGTTCTTCGGGTCGAACTACCCGGCGCTGAAGAAGGTCAAGGCGCGGTACGACCCCCATCAGCTCTTCGTGGTGAACAAGGGCGTCGGGTCGGAGGACTGGGACGCGGACTTGGCGTGCCGGTGTGATGGGTCGCGGGCTGACAATGGAGAACTTGCGGACGCACGCCGGGATATCATCTAGTAATACGACCACTATTAGCGCTTTAACACCAGACTTCTCGTCGACCTCTGACAAGTAACAGGCCGGTCCGTCAACACACATAGCGCCGATGAGTCCGTACTGAGAGCTCAGAGGCTTCACTTACACGCCTGAATGGAGACTCGCGTTAGGGATAGCTGCGAGTGATTGCGTTGATTTAGAGTAGTCGATTCAATCGGGTGCAGATGCCATCTGTCCGTCGACGACGGGAAATCTTGGGAAGATGCCAGGCGAAAGCTTCCGTCAGGGAGTTGGGCTCTCCTGAGGAGTCCCAGTAACTGTGTCATCCGCGTGTGTATGATATCCGGATTTCAGCGCCCACTGAAGCGGTCGAGAGCGGGCGAGACGCTGGGGAAGCCGGCATCAGTTGGCCCCCGCAACGAGCCAGAAGAGTCCACAAGTGAGCGTCAGAGCCTGTGGGCTGGTATCAAGTCCGCATTTCACAGACATGCCGCGGAACGCGTGTCGAACGTCAACCGGCCACGCGACCACGCGGCGGACGCGCGTGCTCCTGTGACCGACTGAGGGTCCGAACATCATCAGCGCAAACCTCTCCGGGGCGATAATTCTGTCCACAACGCGTGTCGAACGCGG
The DNA here is from genome assembly GCF_022376455.1 of Epithele typhae. NCBI lineage: Eukaryota > Fungi > Basidiomycota > Agaricomycetes > Polyporales > Epitheliaceae > Epithele > Epithele typhae. Next base: position 22,550 of record NW_025954333.1, on the reverse strand, counting down.
CGAAGCACTGCGGCTGTCTTGCCTGTTGCAACGGTATGTCTTGTGCATGCCGGGGATTGCGCAACTGACTCATTTATCTCAGAGGTGTTCATCTCCGAGAACGGACTGGCACATCATGTACTGCTCCGCCCAATGGCGAAAATGCACGATATCAGAGTCTGACACGTTCGTAGCAGGGAAGGACGTCATCTCGCCCTGGGAGCACGAAGCCGGCCCACTCTATGTCCACCTTTGTTTCTCAGGAGAAGCATCGGAGGCGCTCCAACGCTATCGCATGCGTGTTCCGCATGGTGGACCGTACGGTGGGCGTATGAGGCTGGGGTCGCTCTCGCAGCAACTTGGCCTCTTCCGCATCGCCCTCAACCCATCCGACGTCTCCTCCCGTCTACCTTGCGTCTCCTCCCAGCCATCGACTCCCTTTGTTATATCAGGGTGACCATCGCAATCACTGTCGCGGATACTCTCATCGTACGTGCGCTCTTCCGATGATGTGTATCGCATTTGCTCATGCTCCCGAAGTGTCTGTACTCCTCCCGCGAATCCTGCGCCTCGGATCGAACCCGGTATTAGTGCCTACCCTTGCGTAACACTCCCGTGCTAATATTCGTGATAGAAGCGATGTGGCTCCTGGGCACCGCGCGCGCGAACCTCGTCTTCTTTCCCCAACCCGAAGACGTTCCTGGAGGCTATGCTATCCTGTCGCACACCTGGGGAGAAGAAGAAGAGACGTTTCAAAAGGTTCAAAAGCTGAACGAAGAATCCAACAGCCCCTTCTCCCCGGAAGAACAGCTTCACTTGTCCCGAGCTGAGCTCCGATCTATCATCTCCCAGGCAGTCTCTGAAGAAGCGGTGACTCGCAGAGACTTAGAAGATGCTCTCCATCGAGTGGAATCCCGGATTATGCAGAAGCTCGAGTTACCACTATACCTGCCCCCACCGCGCCGTACCGAGTCCCCCCCGTTGTTAGCGATCATGCCGAAGGGAATACCCAACATAGGCGAGCATCCGGTACTGAATTCGTGCCCGGCGGTCAGTGTGATTGAAGCTCTTCTTTCTTCCCAACCACTGACATACGAGACCGAAGGCCGCTCGACAGATTCAGATACAAGTCCCCTTCCCCCTACTACTGCACCGGTCCAAGGAAGTGCTGAGCCACATCGGTCGTCACCACCATGGTTCAACCCACGCGATCGCCTCACTGCAAAAGTTCGATCATTCCTTGAGCTCGCCGAACAGCATAGGCATGAGTACGCTTGGGTCGACACGTGCTGTATCAACAAGGAGAGCAGTTCCGAGCTCTCGGAAGGCATCAATTCCATGTTCCGGTACTACGCCCTCTCCGATATCTGCTACGTCTATCTCAGCGACGTCGAATACTCAGACACTGATTCAGACAAGATGTTGGTCGCCTTCCAAACCAGTCTCTGGCACTGGCGGGGCTGGACTCTCCAAGAGCTGATCGCGTCCCGCATGCTCGTGTTCTATTCCAAGGAGTGGATATGTCTGGGCACCAAGTACGAGCTCGCCGATCGCCTAGAAAAAGCAACCAAGATCTCCACGGCGGTCCTCCGCTTCGAGAGCCCGTTTACCGATGCGAGCATCGCGACGCGCATCTCCTGGGCGGCGCGTCGGGGCACCACGAGGCCGGAAGACGCCGCCTACAGCCTGTTCGGGCTTTTCGGGGTCAACATGCCGACACTCTACGGCGAAGGGCGGCTCGCATTCTGCCGGCTCCTCATGGAAATCTCGAAGACCTCGCGGGATCCTTCGATTTTTCTCTTGGGAGAACGACTGTATGTGGACGACTTGGATCGCCTCAAATTGTACCTCCAGCGAAATCCCCATAGTCAAACCCGTCGTCATCTTCTCCCCCTCCAGCCTTCGCTCAACCCTCGTTCTGTGTTCTACGACCCAAGTGCACGATCTCAGACAGGACAAAACGAGGTACGCTGGTATGGATATCATTCTACGCTGTTCTACATTGACGACCATTTTAGCACGACTTGGCTGCAAGCGTGATCCCAGAACTCCGTGCTCCCACGTTCTCCGCATCGCCAGGTGGGATCGAGCTCCACGCGGCCGTTCTGCCTCTGGATGATACGAATAGATTCGTCCTCGTCGACTTATTCTGCAGAGAACCTGACGGGCCCATCTTCCTCTTGCTCCAAAGGGTGGACGACGAGAGATCCAATGATGGCGCTGCTCTGCTCTACCAGCCCACGGAGAAACCTGTTGTGTGTATGTGGGAACCAAGCACGGCCATCGACTCACATGGCTGGACGATGACAGACCTGCACGCTGTAGCCCTCCAGCCGTACACAGGTGACCTCTCCGAGGGCGAAACCGCAGAGATGGGGTCGCTGAGGCGCTTCTGCGGAGCCACCACTACCAGCTCCCCCTTTCACCTTGCCTTTCGCGACTTCCTCCGGCTCAGGGACCAGTCCATCATCTTCGACGAAGAAGCAAGCACCCTGCCGTCGCCTTCTTCTACCGAAAACATCTCCCTTTGTTTCAGCAACGTGTTTCATACGTTGACTGTCGTTCTTGGGACATGCTCTCACGGCGAGTCCCCCATCGACAACCACCTGCGCTCATCTAGGCTAACCTCGCTGCCATCTCAAACTGCGACGAATACGCCAGGTCCAGACGTACTGCGCCGACAACACTTCTGCACCTTTCGTGTTTCCTGGCCCTTTAAAGCAACCTCCGCCACCGAGGATGCGCATTCGTGCAAGACGGATCATATCGGCATGGGCGGACCATGGCCAGTGCAGCGCCGAGCGCAGAGTGGGGCCTGGGGAGTCGTGTTATCGTTCTCCGCTAGTCCTTTGGGTAGAGAAACGCTGCAAGTGAGGGTGGAAAGACTGGATTTATGATTGCTGTACATATAGGTTCAGGTTTGGTGGGACGAGATGCAGAGCACGTCCTATTGAGAATATAACTGCGCGTCGTTCGTTCATGTTTTAGAGAGCCAGCCGACAGTAGCATCGCGCATGGAACGTTCGGTCGTGACGATGCTGTGACCCGCTGATGTGACGCCAACTCTGGGGTGTCGACAGAGGTGAGGGCGAAAGAGTGAGAGAGCGTAAGCGCGAAGCTCAGGAGATCGAGTGAGGTGAAAACCGAAGCAAGAAACGACGCGGCGCGCGGACGGCAAACGCGAAGAGAGGCGGAGTGAGCGAACGCGTGGCGCGCGAAGTGGACAAGGACGGAGGAACGGACGCGAGAAAGACGAGCTTGCGCACAAGGGCGCTGGCGATATGATAAAGGATGCGAGGGAGGGCGTTGGCGTGCGCGAGGTCGAGGTGTGGCGAGAAGAAATCGAGGCGAAGGTGGATGACATGCGAGAATAGCCGGGAAGTGAACTATGAACCTAATACATACGGCGCGGGGCGTGAGGATGTATCTAAAAGAAGAGACTGTACTGAAGACAGTAAAGAAGAACGTACAGCTCTGAAGCAAAATGTGAATCCTAGACACAGGAGACGCTGCCGAAGAGGCGAGAGAGAGCGTGGAGATGGACGGAGGGGGCCAATACAGAGAAATGAAGAGGAGACGAAGAGATGTGGGAACGTGTGGTATAAAGAAAATGTATCATGAGGCGATAAGAGAACGTACCAGGACGTCCACGAGTGCAATCGCGAGAGGGAGAGGACGTCGCGCCGTGGGCGGTGCTCGTCTCGTGAGACACGAAAGTAACGGTGAATGGAGTGATGACTCACCCCGATAGAGAAGAACGCAGTCTCGACCTCCAGGAGGAACAGCATTGATCCACCAGAAATATGCTGCGTATCGAAAGGATCGTCGAGTGCGCTCAGTCCTTCCCCGGCGTGACCTCGGCTCTCACGATGTAGAGGACGTCGACAGCGTCAGCGAAGTGCACGGGACCGTTGGCCTGGTCGAGGTGAGAGAAGACGAGAGGCGCGGGTGGCTGCAGTCACAGCGGGGTGATCTGGCCATTGGAAACGTTGAGGACACGTGTGCCCAGACTATCGATGCGGATGGCGGGGGAATCGCGCGCTGGGGATCGCGCGCTGGGGATCGCGCGCTGGGGATCGCGCGCTGGGGATCGCTGCCGTCCCAGGCGAGACGGCACTGGACGCGGTTCACAGCGTGAATGGACATCGCGGCTTCCTGCGTTGCTGGATGGCTAGTGGTCGATCTCAAGAGATCGTCGTGCGACAAGGACGGCGACGAGCACCAGTGGTCCGTTCCAGTCGCAGTCACACGCGTGTGTGTGATGTAACGTGCCTCAAAGCTCGATCGAGCTTCAAGTGTACATGACCGCGTCGCGCTTCGGTCGGATGCCTTCCCAGTCTGTCGAAAAGGTCATACACGGGAGATGGACGATGCTGAGCGCCGAGCGATCAGGCGTCGAAGTGCAGGGACAGGCCAGAAAGCCGGCACGGAGGAAAGAGTCGAAAGCGCCGGTAATGGTGCTTTCTCGCAAACCTGAAGCCAGGTGAGTCGGAAGGACCTTAATGCGCCTAGGTACCACTTAGACATGCAGAGGAAAGCCTAACGGGGCCGACCGTTAGAATTTGCTCAGTGACGAGGTTACTCGTCCGAGCCTGACAGAACGAGCGAATCAGCAAGAAGAAACAAGCAGCCGATTCACGAGAACGCACCGCAGAATCCTGTTTCAGGTACTCTCGCCCTCGCCTTCGTCGCCTCTTCCCGACGATCCCCTCTGCTGATCCGACGGGTCCACCAGCCTCCCACCACCTCGCCTTCTTCGTCGATCGCTCCGTTCCGGGGAGGTTCTCCGAACATGAACTCCGCATCGACGTCCGCGTCCGTGCCCCGGGTCGCAGACGGCGCCAAGATGCGCTTCGACACCTGGCGCGGCACTTCGAGCAATCCATCGTCCTCCGTCAGAGGAGCGCCCGCACCCGCACCATCCAGAACGGTGGGTAGCGCTCCACCACGCACGGTCGAGGTCGATGGCGCAGTACGTGGTCTTGAGCTTGAGAGTCTCGAGGGCGGGATGAGGGGCAGGCGTGCTGGAGAAGTGGTCGGCGAGGAGGACGGGGAGCGCGTCGGTGAGGGTCCTGTGACACCAGGAGCGTATGGAAGGGGACTCGGGCTCGCCGTAGATGATGGCGAGGGTGCGTAGGCGCGGACAGCCGGTGAGCGCGCCCAAGGAACGACGAGTGTTTTGATCTGGGAGTAGAGCGCGTCAATAACGAAACAAGGGGTCCGGAAACGATGGTGTGCATACGTGTGGCATCATCGAGAGTGGGCCGGTCTTCGGGAGAATGACTGAGGAGGACGGAGAGGTGCTCGAGGTTGGGCGTGGATGCCATTCCACGGTCGACGAACACCGGGGTACATGTGCATGTGCATGTCCAACGTCACCAAGGTGTCCCGCGAGACGACACCGTGGCCAACGAGCAGGTCAAGCAAGTAGCCAAGGTCGATGCATGCGAGGTATGCGCCTCTGCTGCCTTCCGCATACGCGTTGTGATCGAATTCGGCGACGAGATGACGGAGACCGCCGCAGGGGGGATCGTCAGGTATGTCCCTAGGAGGGTGGTGACCAAGATTTTCGGGAAATTACGGAAGGCACCGAGAGGACATCTGTGAGGGGATTGAGGTCTGGATCGCCATTGCCGGCAGACTAGAGCACAGTTGTGGAGGGTAGGTGAAGCGGAACAGCGTTTATGATCGCACAGCTAGGGTGCCAGTCTGGATGACATCGTGGAGGAGAAGGACAGCCAGTGCGAGATGAAAATCGTCGCCAGCCGGGACGGTCCGGGTATCGCGGGCCGTATGTCGTGCACGCAAGCGCCAGTGGCGGCGCCGACCGCGTACGCGCGGTGTAGACCGCGAGGGCACACGGCAGGTGCCGCGGTGCGTTCACATGCGTCGCACCCTGACGGTTCTATGCGCTGCGCTGAAGCGGTTATCCTGTGGTATCCGCGGGCGGATAACGAAGGGTGCGCGAGGCGGAATAGATGAGATGCACGAAGACGAGGACAAACGCGCGCGGAGATGATCGCGCGGGCGTTAGTGAGGCGGTGAGCGCTCACATGATCATTCTCACGCTCCCTGATAGGGCGCCTCTCACCTCGTACTCATATTCCTCTCCGCTTCCTTCTTCAGCTCTCCCGAGCTGACTCCGATACCGTACATATGACTCCTTCTGATTCTTACCTACGGTATCTCTTAGTATATATAGTAGCACAGATGTAGGGGGCGACCCCCAGTGTTCCTCAGAACCAAGACTTACACCTGTCTTCTCTCGTGTGAACCTCTTTCCTTATCCGTGTCGCGTCACCGGCTCTTCCCGACCGCGAACGCGACATATTTTTGACATCTCGTCTTCTTCTACCACCCTCTACATCTCTCTCCCCCTACTCTCCCCTCTCTCTCCGACTGGGCAACAACGAGTCTGATCAACTCGTCATCCTCTCGGAAACAATCACCCCTCAAACACGACTAGTCAACCTCTCCCCCTCGATATGGCCACATCCTCCTCCCGTTACAACCTCCGCCGACCTCGCGCTGCCGACCCTACGACAGCCCCGGTGACGGTACCCCTCGACGTCGAACCAGGTGAGTCCCAAGTTACTACCATCCCCGAGGCTGAGATGCCTCTCCCTCGTAGCTTGGCGGGCTCGCCTCTCACTCCCGCGCCTTCGGAACGCGCGATGGACAGTAGTGCTACTGCTGTCGGCGTCGGCCTGTCCGACGCCCCGCCTATCACGACTAGTGCTACTAGTCAGGCACCCCAGTCAGTCACCGGTGCTACCGGTGCACACGCGACGTTTGTTGGTACTACCAGCACGTCCGTTACTCCCGTTGCTGGTGCTACCAGCTCGGGCGGTCGCTCCGCTTCACTTACATATGCGGATATAGTCGCCGCGGGTCTCCAGTCGACCAATCAACCGCCCTCGGATGGACGGTCAGGTATTAGGTCACCCACAAATATATCTGTTTACCATGACCCTGTTGGCGAACGTGAGTTCTCCACCTCGTCTCCTGCATTGCGGTACAACACTGCGGAGACGGTCCCCAATGAGGACGATGGAGGCGGCCCGTGGATTCAGGTCCAGCGCCGCTCCCGGCGGAACCCTTTCCGCGTTTCGACCTCACCATCCCCTGCGCCCACCATTCAGGCGCCTCGACCTCAGCTGTCCGCGCAGCAGGCGAACGCTGTTGAGCGTGCGTCCCAAATGCTGACAACGGACGAGTTCCTGCGCATTGGGCGTCGTCACGATGCCATGCAGCATGCGGTCCCGCCCGTGACTGTGTCTACCGAGTCGCGCGGCGAGGGACCTTCTCGGATCCCTGCTGAGTTGAAAGGAAAGTCCGTGGACCCGCGCAATTGGGGCGCGGCCGGCATTCCTCACGAAGAACTCGATCCGGAGGCTCAGAAGCGCGAGTACGAGCTGTATAGCAGCATCAAGGCTGCTCGCGCTAACAGCCCCGATCACGATGACGAGCTCGCGCGGCGAGACCTCATCAACCAGTGGAGGGAGCAGACGCAATCGTCGCCTAACCCTAGCGTGGCGAGCATGCGACGTCTCTCCTCCTCGACAGTATCACTACCCGTTCCGGAGGTTGCTACTCAACCTGTTGTGGGTAGCTCGAATGTTAGTCTATTCGAAGTAACAGTACCTATGTACACTGCACTAATGAAGCAGCACAATAAGGTGCTACAAGAGCTCAATGACCTCCGTGGTATTGACACGGCTAAGAACTCTTCACGGAAGCGTTCTAAAAAGCCCAAGACGGAGCGACGAACCATCGAGCTAGATGAGTTAGGCATGCCCAAGGACAGCGTGCCCGCGGCTCAATCACGCGGCGCGTCCCTACGACCGGTCGCGCAGATCGAGCCAGGAAGTTACCTTGGACGCGCATTCGATGACCTCATTGGAGGCGGAACGGCTGGCGAACCGTCCGACTCCAGCTCATCTAGTGATAGGAGATTAGCGAAGGGTCATCCGACGCGCCCGCAACGCACCCAGGGTAATCGCGATGGCGCCCCGCCTTCGTCTTCGTCGTCGGATTCGGGCTCTTCTAGCTCGACTGACGCGACGACGCAGCCCCGCCATCGAAAGAAGCTCCGGCTCAAGCCAGAGAAACCTGAGTCGTACGACGGCAAGGCCGACGCACAGGTATTCCATAAGTTCATGAGACAAACTGTGGAATACTTGTCAGCGTTCGATATCAAGCCCGAGATGCTACCTTCTCACGTCTCGAACTTCTTGAAGGGACGCGCATATAGCTTCTTTGTAACATCCGTGTCCTCTTCACCGCGCGACTGGACACTTCGACGTCTGTTTGAAGGCCTATTCAACTACTGTTTTCCAGTAGACTATCGTCTGCAAATGCAGGATAAGCTCAATAAATGCAAGCAGAACGATCGTACTGTACGAGACTTTGTGCACGAGCTTGAAGGCCTGTTCTTGATGGTCGGATTTGTCTCGCCTCGAGAACGCGTCGACAAGCTATGGCACGGCCTGCGATTGTCAGTCCAGAAGGAGTTATGGATGCGGAATCTTACCCCAAACTCGTCCTGGGCCGAGGTCGTGGAACAGGCTGAGATCGTCGAGATCGCAGAGCGTGTTGTTGGTCGCGTTGGACGATCTTCTGCTCCTGAGAGCGAGCGACGTCCTGCACGGCCAGACACGGCACGATCCTCGGACACTCGTACTGCCGGGCCTTCCCTGCAACGAAGTTTTCGGCCCCGCAACTTTCGCGGAAACTTCAGCAGTGGCAACGGCGGATCTCAGGCTCAGAACGGGTCAGCTCCGCGCCGCAATGACAACCGAAGTTCGAATCGGACGTACCCTTCGAATTCGCGCAAGTCTCCGACTAGCACTCAGCCTCAGCTCTCTGCTCAAGAGAAAGCCGAGCTGAGTGCGGCCGGCAAGTGCTTCGTTTGCAAGAAGGCCGGTCACTTCTCACGTGAGTGTCCGCAGAAGACAAATGTGAAATCTGATCGCAAAGGCAAACCGCCCGGGATCAGCACGTTCAGCGTCGAGCCGAAGCTGAAGAAGCACAAAACAACTCACCCGAAGAGCGCAAAGATCGGGCACGTTGAATCTACGGCAGGTCTCGGCCTCTTCAAGATTCCCGACTACTTCCCCGAGCGGGGGGAAAGGCCTTTCCATTCTCATGGCAATTGTCCGTATCCGTTGCCCGTGGATGCGGACGAGCAGCAGGTGCGCCCGCCTGTCGGACCCCGCTTCCCCCCGCACCGGTCGCGAACCCGTGCCCCGCATACTCACCCACTTCTTCCCAGCGACAAGAAGGGCCCCACGAGTCCGTCCGCAGGCTCGTCGGCGGCCCCGTTGTCCAGCTGGTGAAACAGATCCTCGCCTTTGCCCCTGGCGCGCAGCTCCGTGTCCTCGATCTCGGCACTGGCATCGGCCAATGGTTCGTCCTCAGCCCATGCCTCCGCTCCCAGAGCTCACACTCGTCCCGCAGGACGCTCGATGTGGCACAGCTATTCCCGCACGCCCGCTTCTACGGAGTTGACAAAGGTCTCTCTCCCCGCTTCCGTCTGTCCGCGATCTGACCCGATGCCGTGCCTCAGTGCCAATCGCGGTCCGCTACCCGCCGGCGAACGTGATGGTCGAGATCCACGATCTCACGCAGCGCCAGGTCGGACGCCGGTACCGGGAGCTCGAGGCCGAGCCCGCCTCGTCCGTCACCCTCCTCGTCAAGGCCGGCAGCCGGTACGAGACCAAGCCCGGCCTGGCGCGCGTCTTGAAAGACTACGCGTTCAAGGTGCGACTCCCACTGCGTTTTACTTCTGCCCGCTGCCCACTGTATATATGCGCAGAGCACCGACAAGCGTTCGACGCCGGGCGCCATCCGTGAGGCCGACTCGCTCTGCGGTGCCGTCCTCTCATCAAGCCTCTCGAGGGAGCACCCCTCCGTCACGGCCGACTTTTTGGAGTGAGTAGCCCGTACCATGTCATGCGTCGTGCGTCTGTAACAACCGCCGCCCTCTTCCTCCCTCCTCCAGGGCGGTTTTGGTTGACGTCCCCGCATCCCCCCTCGCCTCGCCCAAGCCCACCGGCTACGAGCTCTCCGAGTGGGTCACGCCCACGTGCGAGGCCGAGACTGCCGTCTCGCTCGCCTTCCGCGCCGGCCTCGGAAACTCGCTCTTCGGCCCCGCGCACACCCACGTTACCGCCGAGGACGTCCAGGCGTTCGCTGCCTCCGCGTTCACCGCTGGCGACGTCGCCGTCGTCGGCTCTGGCATCGACGCCGGTCCCCTCGAGCAGCTCCTCAACAAGTCCCTCGGGAAGCTCTCCCCCTCTTCTGCGACCTCGTCTGCGGGCGCCTCGAAGGACTTTGGTGGGGAGTCCCGCTTCGCGGCCGACGGGCCGCAGACGGTGTTCATCGGCTTCGGGGAGCAGGGCGCGTCCGCGCCGGGGCTCGCCGTGCTCCCCGCGCACCTCGACCCGAGCCCGGCGGTGAAGTGGACGAAGGGGACGTCGCCGCTCGAGGCGGCGGCGACCCCGACGGCATCCGTCCGGATCATCATCCTCCTGTATAGTACGGACGCGACGCTCTTTTGCGTGCTCGTGCGGGGCGCGACGGCCGCGGAAGTCACGGCCGCGGGCTCGGCCGCCGTCGCGGCGCTCAAGGCCGCGGGCTGCCTCGGCGCAGAGGAGCTCCAGAATGCGGTGGTGAACGCCAACTTCAATGCGGCGGCGAGCTCGTTCGACTACCAGGTACGTGGTCTATTTCCGTCTGTCTACGTCTGTGTGCTGAGTAGGCTGTTGGTGTAGATCCTCTTTGGTCCCCCTGCGACTGTTGCTGAGGCTGTTGCGGGCTCCGACATGGCCACCGCGTCTGGGTATTCGCAGGTACATCTCGTTTTCTGTTTTCCCCGCTATACCTCCCTGTCACTCATGCGCACGCCATGCATGTCTCGCGGGCCGCCTCTGCGCTACTCAAGAGCAAGCCGACGTTCGTAGCTGTCGGCGACATCGCGTCTCTAGGTGCAACAATAGACCATAGCCACTGCCAATAAATTCTTCTATCAGGGGAGCTTATCGTTTTGCCATCTCAAATAATGGATGTTCTGCTGCTGGATAGAGTGCATTTATTTCGTGTGCTCGCACTTCTTTCAGAGTCACCGTGCAGTTGTGGTTGACCGAACTGGAACTCCAATATCAGGTTCGGCTCTGCTGCCGTACGGCTGGGATGCAGACTCGACTCCGATGGCTGGATACGGTTAAACCGTGCCCACATCTCTGCGCCCACCGTCCTCCGCCTTCTCCCCTCTCTCACTGATCGCCAACGCCTGCCGGCTTCCGAAGGCGGCGAGTTTTGCCAATCACCCGCCCGCGCACACCGCGCGCGTACCACCGCCCTGCGTGCGAACAGGTCAGTCTATCATCGCGCGCAGCGTCGCACAGACTCCTCACCTCGACGAGTATATGCACGTGGAGACGCGCCGCCAAAATTCGCCAGAACCTGTGGAAAAAGCTCGGCCTAGTCCTGCGTAAGCTCAACCCGGGGGTGTGTCCCATCCCGCTCCTCTCGCATCTCAGCACGACCGTGTAAACGTGCTCGTACCAGGGACCAACCGGACGGCGTGCCTGCCTGACCGGTTTGTCCGCGCTTCGAGGGATTGACTGCCACACTGCTAACACGTCCCGATCCGCCAGTGACTCGGCTGTCTCACGCATGGGGACGCGGACTGTGAACAGGTCTGTCGCGCGCCGCGGCAGCGTCCTGAGGCTCTCCAGGAAGGCAGAAAATGGTCAGTTTGATGCATCCTCGCAGTTTCTGACACATGCTCACCAAAACGAGTTTGTGCCCACAGCCTGGCTGTCATTGTCGGCCGTACCAGATGCCTCGCGTGTAGATGGCAGCACCGCCAACACGTATCAGAAACCTACGGAGACAGGTCAGTTTTGTCGCCTAAAGCACACACCGAGCGCGTCCCGTCCCGCCCCTCTCGTGTACCATATGTAGAACCAGAATACGTACCGGGGGGCGACCGCCGGACGGTATGACTGCGTGCCCTGAGCATGTCTCCGCCTGGCTTGCGCGCCTGCGCTTTGAACGATCGACTGCACGTCCCCTCAAGCGACAAGGACTTGCGTACCAGGACTACACGGTACGCGCGAAAGGAATCACCCGACTAACACTCACCTGACACGGTGCTCAATTGCGCAACGCGCATCCCATGCGCACCCCGCAAGCCGGGCCGGTGCTCCCTGGAGACTCGCATTCGGGGTCTTGAGTGTGTTGTGGGCGTCGTGGGTGTACCGTCGCGGAGCTCGGACGTGAGAGTCGGCCTGCACTTGGACGACGTCGTTCCCATGTGACTCCACAAGCTTCTCGGCTTCGCGTCTTCCCACCTTATCTTGCAGTAAAGTGCACGTGGACGACTCTGGAGAGGCCGCAGAGAGGGCGAACACAGGAGAAGAGAGGTAGAGCACGGACGGGAAGAGACATTCACGTGGGCGATCTGGGAAGAGACAGCGGCCACAATTTCGAAATAAGTATTCACTTGGGGGTGTCCTGGTGGGTCGAACGGTGCCGTGGCGATCACCTGAAACAATTCAAGGTAATTAACAGTGACGGGAGCGAAAAAGGTGCAGTGGGTGGGCGCGAGAAATGGATGGATGGTATTGTAAGACGACGGAAGACGGCGCGAGCACAGATAGGCGCCTTGGAGATCGAGTCCGGCGCCTGAGCATGTTTTCCTGCCTTCACCATCCCCATCCACTCCGAAACACAACTGGACAATCGTGCCCCCATGGAAGAAATACCACAAGAGCTCTTCCGTTTGCTATTGCGATGGATCATTCAGAGGCCAGGCCTCAAGTCGTCATTTACCCACCTAGCCGAGTATGAGCCCAACCCTGGCTTCCACAGTTGGCTCCCCCTACGCCTCGTGTCCCGCCGCTGGAACGAAACCATCGTCTCCGAGAAGCGTTTCTGGAGCACCATCCTAGCAAGCGGGCCCCATGCGCGGGAGTGGTTGATGCTCTGTCTCGTCCGCTCGGACGGAGTTCCCATCGATGTCATCCTCCCGCTCGATATGTGGCTCGAGCACGAAGACACAAGGTCGTTTCTCGCTGAAATATCTCCACACGCACTCCATCTCCGGTCCCTCGCGGTTACTCCCCTCAACCGGGAAGACCGCGATCCTCTCAACGAGTTCTTCCTATCGACGACGTTCCCCGCCTTGACGACACTCGTCCTTGAGTCGGACGTTTCCAACCGGGAGACGCGCCGGAACACCCTCTTGCCATTCACATTCGAGCAGCACAACGCCCCCGCTCTCACGACGATCTCGGTCAACGCACGCTGGCAAGTGCCGCGTCCAGCGATCTTTGCGCGCCTCAAGTGCGTCTCGCTCACCACCCTGTTGAAGATCACGCCGACGGAGGTCCTGGGGCTCCTCCGCACCGCGCCGCAACTAGAAGAGTTCCGCCTCGGCTGCGGATACCAGCAAGAAGGCCACCTATATTGGTCGAACGACATGTGGTTCGCGCACGTCGGGCTCACAGAGCCGGTCACCATGGCCCACCTCCGCATCCTCGAGCTCACGGAGGAGATCTACCGCGCGTCGGACACCGCCTGGGTGCTGCAGCGCCTCCGCCTGCCCCGCACCCAACTCGTCCGCGTCGTCTGCAGCGGCAGCGAGGCTCTGGACATATTCGGCCACCTTCCCCACACGCTCGCAGACTCGCTCCCCGTCCTCCGCTCGCTCGTCGGGCTGCGCGTCGTCGCCGCCGACTACTCGTTTGGCATCGAAGGCTGGACCGCGGACAGGACGCACCGCTTCGTCGTCCGCTGCAACACGACGGACCTGTGCGACTCTTATGACACCGAGGTCTCCTCCGTGCTCGATGGCCTCGAGCGCTTCGTCGACCGCACACGCTCTCCCGACGGTCCCTCCGCTCTCGAGCTCGGCGGCGCCTCGTTGTTCACGGAGCGGGCGCAGTGGGCGGCGCTTCTCCGGTGCTTCCCCAAGCTCACGCGGCTGTCGATCGCGAGCACGGACGACATGCGCGCAGACCTGAGGTATCCGGTGGAGTTGACGGAAGCGCTGCGGGAGCACGGGAAACCGCTGGAGGAGCTGGTGTTCGTTGGCGAGCCACCGTTTGACATTGAGATGTGGAGGGAGAAGATGAAGGCGGCCGGTGTTGGGAGCGTGACGCTAGTAGCGGGCATAGAAGGAGGATCGGACGAAGAAGATGACGAGGAGGATGAGGATGAGGAAGGAGGAGACGAAGAAGGAGGAGACGAAGAAGGAGGAGACGAAGAAGGACACGAATAGATAGTACATTTTTCCAACCATGGCGACATACGAAGCATAGGGAGAGCCTCTAGAGATAGCCAATCTACGCCCGAGGATTACCCACGAGCTCGAGGTATCGGAGGAGTCCAAGGAACATTTCCTGCTGCACTCGGCGGAAATGTGATCCATATACCTCAGTACGCCTATATATATACCAATACCTATTAGGTGTCGGGTCAATGGGCATGTGCCAATTCCTGGGGCATGCGGGTAGGCGCGGGCCATGCGCGCACAGCGGGCGCCTAGAAAAGACTTGCGTCTGCCGAGATTAGAACCCCGGCCTAGCATAAACAAAGCGCAGCTCAGCTTTACAGCTGAGCTACGCGTCCGTACAAGGTTCCCCATATACGTTGTTATGGATCTACTGCACCCACGGACATATTATCAGATCTCCCATCAGTTTGTGTCATCTCTCCCGCTTGCACCCACGTTATCTCCCACGCCCACCTCGCGCGCTTCCGACCCGCGCCCCGTGCTCGTCGTCCCCGACAGCGAGCTCGCTGTCCCGCCGCCCCGCTCTCCCCTCTCCTCCGTTTCCCTCCATTCCTTTTTGTATCCGCTTGTATTTAAAATGCGCACCTAATGGTATATAATGCAATACCCTCACTCAGCTGGGTGAGCCTGCATTGAGCCCTTATACCCCCAAAAATGCGTGCAACATAGGAACTTATACAATGGATCAATCGACTGGCTATTATCTGCATCTGATAGGATTATGAGAACTCGTTTTTCATTTGAAATCGCAGGTGGATAGCTGGAAGGGTGCAGGTATGATGTCATATGTCATTTCAGGATGACATATTCCACAGTGATATGGTATATACATTTATCGTTATATGGACACCTAGAATCATACATAGAGATCAATCAGAGCGCAATCACAAAGAAGCAGGTGAAACGACGATGTTTTGGCGATGATATGACATGTGCTCAGAAGGGAGGACTACATTGAAAATGCGGCCTTCATATGTTCTTGTGCAGACGTCTAATCACTGTACCATTTGCTTCATTGCGTTCCTATACATTTATAGAGCTCAGATCGTCATTTTCGTGCTTATCGGTGCAGGATTGAAGATAGGGTATGGTATGTCATTATTCTATGACATAGTGTATAGCAAGATGAAATGTGCTCCGATTACTTTTCTGAAAAGCGGAATAGAACAGGGGAGTCTTCTCCTACACGATGAAAAAGTAATCTTGAAAAACGGCCAAGAAGCGGTGGAGATATGCCATAGGAGCTCAGAGTGTGCCAAGCGGTGTGGGTGGTTCAAGAGCGTCCTCTGCACAACCTGCCATACTAGGCTCCTCTAACATATCTCCACCGTTTCTTGGCCGTTTTTCAAGATTACTTTTTCATCGTGTAGGAGAAGACTCCCCTGTTCTATTCCGCTTTTCAGAAAAGTAATCGGAGCACATTTCATCTTGCTATACACTATGTCATAGAATAATGACATACCATACCCTATCTTCAATCCTGCACCGATAAGCACGAAAATGACGATCTGAGCTCTATAAATGTATAGGAACGCAATGAAGCAAATGGTACAGTGATTAGACGTCTGCACAAGAACATATGAAGGCCGCATTTTCAATGTAGTCCTCCCTTCTGAGCACATGTCATATCATCGCCAAAACATCGTCGTTTCACCTGCTTCTTTGTGATTGCGCTCTGATTGATCTCTATGTATGATTCTAGGTGTCCATATAACGATAAATGTATATACCATATCACTGTGGAATATGTCATCCTGAAATGACATATGACATCATACCTGCACCCTTCCAGCTATCCACCTGCGATTTCAAATGAAAAACGAGTTCTCATAATCCTATCAGATGCAGATAATAGCCAGTCGATTGATCCATTGTATAAGTTCCTATGTTGCACGCATTTTTGGGGGTATAAGGGCTCAATGCAGGCTCACCCAGCTGAGTGAGGGTATTGCATTATATACCATTAGGTGCGCATTTTAAATACAAGCGGATACAAAAAGGAATGGAGGGAAACGGAGGAGAGGGGAGAGCGGGGCGGCGGGACAGCGAGCTCGCTGTTGGAGGCGGTGAGCACAGGTGGCGGAGTGGGGAGGCGCCGGCGAAGACGCGGCGGTGCGGAGCGTCCGGAGATATCGGGGCCATCAAGGCGGCGCAGCGGCGCGGGGGAAGGCGCTGACTGGCGCAGCTATCAGAAATAGGCGCTGGTGTGTGCCACACGGCGTAATTGGCAGATGCACAATCAGTACCAAGATAAGCGCCATCCAGGAGCGTTTTGTGCAAGTGCGAAAAACATGCCCTCTGTGAGGATTTACAAGTGTTCATACCTACCATTTGATGAGGCTATAGCACATCAAGTTTGAGCGCTATTAACAGTCCGATGGTGCAGTTGGTGGAGCGGCAACTATATCCCGGATGCCCGTGTTCGAAACAGATTAAATGCAGTTTGAGTTTTGCCGGGCGCTTCGCGCGTAGCGCCCTGCGGCCTATCTCGTCACGTGGCGGTTTCTTTGCGCGCGGGTATATGACACATGCCAATTGATCTGACACCTAATAGGTGTCATTATATACTCTAGCGTACTGAGGTCCCTCATGTGATCGCCTCGTTGTTCTCATGAAGAGCGTCGAAGGTATGTAGGAAGATGCCGCATGAGAGCTTCTTAAGTCCAACTTGCAATCAAAACCCGAATCGGCCACCACCGACTGGCAGTACGCGGGACAAAAATAGTATACAGCGGAGAACCATAGTACAAAATAGCATACTGCGCCAAACGCTCCTTCTCGACACACAGGGTGTGTCAGACGGCCGTGGACGACGTCGCGTTCGACAGCGGGCGCGACCTCCTTCTCTCCTCCACAATCGTCACGGTCGTGGCGTTGGATAGCGGGCGTGACTTTCGCTCCTCGTCCACGGCGGTGGCCCACGTCGCGCTCGACGCCGGGCGCGACTTCCCCTTCTCGTCGACGAAGCGCACGGGGCCCTCCGCCTTCTCAAGCTCGTGCCCCCCGCCGTCTGGGACGTAGGCCTGTCGGGTACGGGTAAAATCTGTGTACCCGTACTCGACCCGTAGAATACCCGTACCCGTCTGACACGTGTACGGGTATTCGCGGGTAGGAGGCTGGAGGATACGGGTATGTGCTCGGACGAAACAGTACAATAGATAGAAGAGACTCCACGAGTGAGGAACATGTATAATAATTCTACACATAGTAGGAAGCGTCGGAATCGTCCTCAATAAACTCCTCAGCGTCGCTATCGTCCTTGTCAGCTATTTCAACCTCCTGCAGCGCGGCCACATGATCAATGTCAGTCGAATCAACGAAGCCCTGCTTGCTCCAGTCTCCAAGGCACAAAATTGCTCGAGTTGAAGACGCAGATAGCCTATTTCGTACGTGCGAGAGGAGAATGCGGCCAGTACTGAAAACGCGCTCGGGATCTATGGATGCAGCTAGATTTAATGTAAGAACGACTGTAATAGGTGTCCGATAATGTGTCAGACCCACCGGGAATAGATAGATAGTCAAGGGCCATCTGAGAGAGTCTTGGGTAGTCGAATCTGTGCTCTTGCCACCATTGAAACGCGTCCTTGAGGTTCTTCTCTCTCGAAATGCGCAAGTACTTGTCGAGCTCATCTTCCTGACGAGACCTCTGCTTGGAAGAAGACGCTTGAGAGTCCAGAAGCGCATCGAATGTGTTGACAGGCTTCTCGGGACTCTGAACCATAAAATAATGAGTGCATATCCACGAATTAAACAGCGTACTATACTGACCTTCTTCTCGGCGCTGCCCACAGCCGCACCATCATCAGACGTGTCGGACGGTTCTGGGACGTCAATAGAGGCGTAATTCTTCTCGAATTCCGCTCGAACCAGCTGTCTAGTCTTGGTGACCCATGATTGGGTGTATTTCAGGTCCGTTTGCGCGTACGAGAGCTTGTAGCGTGGATTCAGTACTGCGAAATATTCGTCAGCAATGACAGAACTCCACAAAGAAAGAAACACACCCATTGCGATGCGATACAGGTCCGACGAGTCTGTCAGATAGTAGTACTTCTCAAACGTCTTGAGACCGGCCTTGAAAGCCATGGAAATGGCGGGACTGTAATTCTTCTTGTCTCCCTGGAGTGTCGTCCGGATGTGTTCCATGGAGGCGAGAACGTGGCCCAAGTTTGCTTCTTTCCGAGAGAAAAACAGTGTCGCATCTTTCAGTATCTAGCGCATATGTAAGTACAGCATAAAGAGTGGCAAAAAACGTAGGAGCTGACCTGAAGAGCGTTCTTGATATCCTCAGCCATTGTCCATTCGGTTGGGTCAATCTCGAGGTGTCGCAGATCGTTTGTCTTGTCTGAGGTCAGCCGGTCCACAGCAGCACGATATTTGAGCGAGAGATGAATCATATCTCCAGTTGAGTGCCACCTAGTGCGAACATCTCGAGGCAGCATCCGGGGAGGAAGCTGGAGATCTCGAAGAATCTCGTTCCATGCTGGAAGAAGCT
The DNA here is from genome assembly GCF_022376455.1 of Epithele typhae. Classification (NCBI taxonomy): domain Eukaryota; kingdom Fungi; phylum Basidiomycota; class Agaricomycetes; order Polyporales; family Epitheliaceae; genus Epithele; species Epithele typhae. Next base: position 3,774 of record NW_025954333.1, on the reverse strand, counting down.
TCGTCGGAGAATTTATAATTGCGAAGGAGATCTGACGAAGCTGCTTGAAAGCGATTAGAACTGAGAGCTATTCCAAGGAGTAAACCATACCTTATGTATCACGCTCTTGGCAGGCTCAACGCTTGCCCGGAATTTCTTCACCTCGTCATCTGTCATAGATGAAAATATGTCGGCGAGGTGTGAGTCTTCCTCCAAGTCGTCATCGGACTTCTTCGACTTCTTGTCCGACTTCTTGACACTTGGAGCAGTGTCGAATACAGAGATGATAGACTTAGCAACGAGATTGACCACATGGCAGAGGCACCGGACTCGAGCACGGCCACCAAGGAAGGAGTCGATTGCTTCTTCCATTTTCTGTATCATGACATTATTGTTGGACGCATTGTCACAGATAATAGGACCCCCTTCCCCCTCTGTAGCCGTCGGTAACGGCGGTACGACCCCCTCATGTTGCCGTCGGTAACGGTGATACGAGCTCGTACGAGCTCCGGTCATGTAGACCGTCGGTAACGGTCGTACGAGCTCCGATCACGTACCCCGTCCGAGACGGTCGTACGAGCTCCCTCAGCTGGCACGCACCGAAATTGCGGTAATGCATGTAGTACGTAGCCACAGACGTTCTGAGCACATACTGACTTGTTTTAAGGCCATACGTGCGGTGGTTACCCCACGGCGATGCAAACACTGCCGGAGCTCGTACGAGCGTGTACCCCGTCCGAGACGGTCGTACGAGCTCCCCAAAGGCGGCACACACCGGAATTGCGGTTATCCACAGCAATCTCGGCAGTGGCCTCGGTATTGCAAATGCATGGACAGGTGATGTTTCCCTAAGGGCTTCCGTGGTGGTGGTAATAAAACGCGACCTATCAGTAGCCGTATTCAAGTGACGAGTAAAGAACAAGTACAGCTCTACAACCAGGAAATCCTGGTTATTACCCGAGGTTGTACGAGTGTGTCCCCTGCCCAAGACGGCTGTACGAGCCCCGTCAGCCGGAAAACATCGGAATTACGGTGGTGTATGGAGTACATTGCCGCATATTTCGGTTGGTCCGTTGGGCTACGGAAAGTACTGCTGCCTGCTCGATCCCCTTTCATTATCCTGTATTTTGAGGCTAACCCGTAGCGATAAGACTAGTGTACGCCATGCTCCTGTGTCTTCTTCAAGTGCGGCTCCTTTCCGGGTCTTCCACAGGTTCAAGTGCGCACATGGTTTTGAGTAATCATTGATACCGATAATGTGTTCGGTATTGCTCGTCATACGATTGAAACATACCGTCAGACGTCAGGTTCTGTGTTCACATAGCTAGTCCATTACAAAATACGAAAGCATATTCGAAACATTGCAGTACTCCACAAACCAAGAAAAAACCCAGTGTCATTTAACCTCCGTATCATGAGTCCGCGCTATGTTCACGCTCGGAAACGTGCTTCAACAAGCGTTTGAAGGCGGGAGGAGCAACTGAATGCCCAGGCTCCTCGATATTCATCCTCTCATCGGTGGGACCCATGGTAGGATTCGCCAGCTGGCGCGTGAAAGCCGGGGGTGAGGACGAGGAGGTTGAAGGGATGGCCAGCCTACGTGCGAACACCGGTGGCATGGGTTCCACAGCACTGGACAGTGTGCGAGTGAACACCGGTGGTGCGGAGGTCGGTGTTGGAGGGCGGGCCAGTTGCCGGATGAATGCCGGTGGCGAAGCGTCGGTAGGTGCGAGCGTTCGCATGAATACCGGCTGTGACGACGTCGGTTTGGACTCGACGGCGAGCCCTCGTGTGAAAGCTGGTGGTGGGCCTGGGACGGTCAAGGATGCCGACGGCGACTCGAGTGTGCGGGTGAATACCGGCTGCGAAGAGGATGTCGTCGACGGAATGGCAAGCCTTCGGCTGAATACCGGAGGCGACGGTTCGGCAGTCACGGGCATGGTGAGCTTCCGAGTGAATTCCGACAGTGGAGAGTCGGGCCTGGAGGAGCGCGCCAGCGGTCGCGTAACTGTGGACAGGGGGGAGGACGACGAGACACCACCCATCAGGCTCTGCCCTCCGGGGGGGTAAATGGCTTTGATGGGGCGGTCGAGGAAGACGACACTGGTTCGAGTGTCCGCGTGAACACCGGCGGCGATGTGGAAAGGGTTGTCAAGGGTCGCGCCAGTGTCCGGGAGAAGACTGGCGCAGCGACCGAGGCGGATTCCGGCGGTACTGGGCGGTCATCACTCCTGAGTGAAGTGTCCAGTTGGCCCAATCCACCGAAGAACCCAGGTATCATGCATGTGACCTCCTGTGGGGGCGTAAAGGGGTCTACTAACCCGCCATACAGGTCAGAAAGCCGCTTGCCACTCTGGAAACCTAAGGCCCAAGGTGATGTAGCGGTCGAGGAAGACGACGGTGGTTCGAGTGTCCGCGTGAACACCGGCGGCGATGTGGAAAGGACTGTCAAGGGAGGCACCAGTGTCCGGGAGAAGGCAGGGCGGATTGGGGGGAGTACCGGTGATACCGAGTGGTGATCAGTCTGGTCGGAAGTGGCCGGTACTAGGGTACGCGTAAAGACTGGGAGTGACGGAGGAGGCGCCATATCGCTCGCCAGTGTACGGGAGAAGATTGGCGGTGGGGAGGGGGATCCTGGGCCGGCGGAGCCTACCGAGTGCGATACCGGTGATGCCGAGCGGAGATCTTCCCCATCGGAAGTGGCCGGTAACGACCCACTCCGTACTGTGTCCTGCGACTCCCACAGACTCAGCTTCTCATCTTCCAAGATGACCGGATTCTGAAAATGATATCATGTTTAGAGATGTAGGAGTGACTTTCATCTAGGCTCACATGAGGGTGGTGGTCCAAGATGGCAAAGAGGACTTCTATGCGATGTCTTCGTGCTGTTTCGCTCGAGAAAACCGTCACCCCTTCCAAAATGTTCTTCAAAAATCCTACAGCGATAGCAAGCCCAGAGAAGACGGAGGCTTCTTGATCTTCATCCCCACGCAGATATTCGCGCACTATCCAGTCGGTGCGAGTCTGGCGCACCGACACTTCCACCGTGTGAGCGATCCGGATCGCAGTGCGCATGGCGATCTCGAGTAAGCCATCGTGGTCGTGTTGGGGGATGCAATAACCGATTCTGATGTCATCACTTGCCATGTTGATGAGTACGAACACCCACTCGCCGCCAATATACCACGGGAGGCAGATGATGCTGTCAGTGGCGAAGTCACCTCGAGCGGCGAGTTTGCCGAAGAGGTCGACCAAGTCTACCGGTGACAGTTGCGTCACGATAGGGGAATAGACGTGGAGGGGACGGGTGAGGCGGTCGGTATGACGCATCACGATAGCGATGACTGCGTCGATCAACTCGTCGTTGAGGTCACGGTCGTCCGTGGTCAGATGCGAGAAGAGGTCGCACCATGGGTGCAGCAACGCCGGCAGGTCGAGCATTCGGGCAGTCTGTACTTTGACGACCGCTCTGTCAACTTCTTCTTGTCGTCCAACTTCGCTGAGCCACTCCAGTCCACGCTCGACATTGGACCGAACCGTATGGACGTTGCGCAGACGTCGCCACAAGTCCAAGAGCCAGAATGGTAGCGGGGTGCCGCGATCGCCGGGATGGATTACCGAACGGAAGGTGCTCGGTAATGCCAGAACGGCATCATGCTTCGGTATGTGGACGGCAGTGTCGGCAGAGTAGTGGTCCACGCAGAAGACCCAAGGCGGCAGGTCTTCCGCGGCGACCGGTGGGGTGCTTGAATACGAGAGCGGGCTCCCGGCAGCCCACGGCCGTGGGGCCACCCC
>NW_025954332.1:0-65321 GCF_022376455.1 Epithele typhae | reverse complement strand
GGTCAGAGAGCTGTCGTTAGCCGAGACGAGCACTTTCGGTGATCCCGCGTCGGGTGCGGCTGCGTCATTGTCGAGGGCGGGGTGGGGGAGCGAGGTCGGGGGTTTCTCTGCGACGACTGTGGGCAGCTCAGGCGAGGGAGGGTTGCTCTTGAGCGGAGCGGGATCCGTCGTCAAGCGGCCGAGCGTCTTCGTCCCGTCTTCGACGGCGACAGCGATGGTAGTGCTCTCGTCAGACATGGAAGCCTGCACGCCAGAGACTACCACAGAGAAGGGTAGACAGGATGTCTGCCAAAAGAGCGAAGAGGGCGGGAGAGAGAGAAGAGAGGAGGGGGAAGCGGAGAGAGCAGCGTCGGGCGCGGGCGTTCCGATGGTGGCTCTCGGCGTCGAGTCTGGACGAGCGTCCCTTGCTGGGTCCTGCTCCTTGTCTTTGACGGTCATCATCACTGCCCTTGATTCTGCGCACCGCGCACCCTTCTTGCATGCTGGTTTGCCAATACGTGCTACACACCGCGACGCTGGTATCACCTTTTGTCTATGTCTGGCGTGAATTTGATTGCGATTTCTTACCATTGTGCGGCTTTGATGTGCACCTGTCACCTGTGTTGTGCTGGGCTCCTGCTTTCTATCTGTCAATGCGCCACGAGGCTTAGAAGCAGATGGGCCAACAAGTCATCACGTTTTGCAGAGCCCTGTGATCGTTGGACTGCGTATTGGCGCATTGCGCGCGGTCCCGAAAGTTCACGGCGAGCAGGGCTATCTCAGGTGTCTTGCCGGCCCGGGAGCCTCATCTTCCTTGTCTTCAACGTCTGCAACTTAGCGGCCCTTTCAACGCCTCGCTCCTTTATCTTGACCTCAGTGGCACTCTTTTATGGCTGGTTTCTTCGCAGCTCTAGGCTCCAGCGGTCCTCTCTTGGTTCCGCACTTCTTCGAGCTCTCTGGCACCAACGCCGAGGAACCCAGCTTGTGCCCACCGAAGTCGCTCGTCACTGTCGCTTTGGTCTCGTTCTGCGTCTTTGCTACTCCGGTCTCTTACTCGAGAGCCTTCGACACACTATGGCGCGCACTCCTACTCTTCCGTCTCTTCTGCGCGGGCTGGCCCCTCCCTCCAACACATGTTCTCGACACCACCCATCCTCCCAGTGAACAGACCACCACCGCCCCCAGGTCGACACCCACGCCAGCTATCCCAACAGCCCCTTCGGCTTCACACGCATCCACTTCTTTATTCCTTCACATCAAGACCCCAGAAGGCGCGCCCAAGCAAAGACCAGCTCCGAACGCAACCCAAGCTCCGAGTGCACCCACACCTCTTCCTCTTCCCGCCCCAGCCATCGCAAATCGACCCCCGCTCCTGGAAACCCTCACCGACCTCCGCGCGGGCAGCCACCTCTTCGACGAGCAGCTCGCGGGCCTGCGGGCGTCCATCGCGACGCGCGAGCGCGAGCACACGCGGGTGTGCGCGGTGGTGCGCGCGCTGAGCGACAAGAACGCGGCGCTGGTGCGCGAGCGCAACGCCCTCAAGGAGGAGCGCGACAAGGCGCGGCGGGCGGCAGAGGCGGCGACGCGGGAGACGGGCATGTTGGTGCAGGACAAGTCGATCCTCGTGGTGAGTACGGTTGGTCGCCCGAGAATGGAGGTCAGGAGGTGACGGTTCGCAGCACAAGACGGCGGAGCTGGAGAGGGCGTTGTCCGCGAGGACTACCCGTGGAGATGACGCCGCAGTTCTTGTGGAGCGGCTTCAGAGGGAGTGCGGTACGCTCAAGTCCCGAGTCGATTTCCTGTCGAGGGAGGTCCGTAGTCTGCTGGACGAAAGGCGGAGACTTGTGGTACGTCGTTCCTCTGGTCTTATAAGCAATCCCAGACGTTCTCCCGCCAGACGTCCTCGCAACGCATTATGGACAGTGCGACACGCGCTCGAGACAACGCTCAACAAGTTCAGGCGAGGGTCCTGCAGGAGAATGGGATGCTACGGGTGCGTCGTCTTGCTCTTCGATGCGTCGCTCGCGCTCAGGGTACCCCAACATTGTAGCGAGCATTGACACAGCAGCTTGACTCTTCGACCGGGATCAGACCCTCGCCTTCTCTCGTCTTGGGGGATCTGCCCCCTCCCCGGTACACCCGCGAAGATGCCCCTCCACTCTACCAGCCGCGATCAGGGCAACCTTCAAGTTCCTCATCACAGAGCTCCAGGAGCCGTCGACATCGGAGACTTGCTTTCGACGACGCCCTTGGACACGGCTAGGAGAACGCTGGACGAGCGAAGTGCTGCGCGGCCTGCACAAAACTCCCCAGCACCAGGGACTCCAACGGTGATGACCGTAGCTCTACGGTCGTCGCTGTCTCCGCCCCGGCTCACTCCGCCGGACTTTGCTTCCTCTCTGACGTATCTATGAACGTTGAACGTTGGGTCGGCGTCGGGGCATCGTCGGGTGGCCGTTCCCTATCCTCGTGTCGTTTTGTACCCTTATGCCTTATATCCCTGCAACTCATGTGCGCCTTGCCGGTTTACAATACACAGACTAGCTTCACCTTCTCTGACACACTGGCTCGCTGGAGTGGCATGTCCGAGATTCTCGGAGCGTATGTCCAAATGCCTTAATCGGTCATCACGATGACTCAGTCACGCGATGCTATCGTTCATTCAACCATTGAGAATACTAATAACCTTCGATATAACTTACAAACGTACAACAAGGAAACTCTCAGAACGAACACTCGTACAGGAAGGGTGCCCGCCGCGCGGCGAGTCCCAGGAAGACGCTATCACCTCATCCACGACCATCGCAGCTACGCATCGTCGGCGTCTGCCGCCCACAGGTCCGCCGTCCGCAACGTCGACCCGAGAGAGCCGAGGACGTTGACGTTCTCCCCGCCCGCGAACTCGGTCGCGAAAGACTCCCCGTACTGCGCGCCGCACGACCGCTCCTTGACCCGCTGCAGGTCGAGCATGAACCGCGACACGAGCATCGCCGTGATCCTGCACAGCGCCGGCGTCAGTGTGGACAAGAGGACGCGGTGCGAGGGCGAAGACCGAAGCACTGACGGTTCGGTGAACGAGACGACGTAGCTCGGGGTCGGCCCCGCTGCGCTTTGCCCGGTCCTGGCGACCTGTTTGGGAGCTCAGGCCGGGTGCGCCGCACGCTTTCGGTCGTAGCACTCACGGAGAGGAGGCTCAGAGCGAGGTGCGTCGCGTTGAGGGCCAGCAGGACGCTGCGGCCTTGAAGTCAGCACAGAGGAATATGCGCGCCGCGGCCGACAGGCGTGCTCACACGAAGTAGATCGAACCTGGGACGTGAGTCAGCGGCGGTCTCCACGGGAAGCCTGGCTGAGGACCGGGACACGCACCGTTTACGAGAAAGCGAGCGCAGAAGGACGGGACGGTCAGCGCCTTCATATCGGGGAGGCCGCCGGTCCGGTACGTCATTGCCCAGGCCGAGGCGACGACGACGAGGTCGCTGAGCATTAGGGACGTCCGAGAGACGATGGAGACTGGACGGTTAGGGTGTCAGATGAGTGCCGTGTCAGACTCGGAGAGCGCGGACGCGTACAGCTGCCCGGGTTCCGAGCACAATCAGGACAAGGAATGGGATCTCAGGACTGAACTTGGGCTCACATGGCGGACAACGCGGGAGACTCTGTGTCGATTCCACCACAACCCCAGCCAGGAATGATCTCTCCGTGGATGAACGTCATATGTACCTATGGAGGACGGTGAGTCTGGGGCGGCGATACACAGAGGAACAGGCGCACCATGCCCTCAGCGAGGGGAGCCAAAGAAAGAAGTGCCACGAAAATGGCGACATCCCAACGTTTTTCGGTGGTCGCATGCACGCGCAATGCGGAGAATACTGCAAGCAAGGATTGGTCGGTATCATGATTGCATCCTTGAAGAACCTCACTTACGCGCCCAAGGGATGTACTGCAGGGCGTCCAGCATGATCGACGTCAGGACAGACGCGTTACAGCTGGAGTCAGTCCAGGCGTTCGCACCAGAGAAGCTGGATGCCATGTAGAGAATCGGGGTGTATCGGTTGAGGATGAAGAGCACGGTCGCCACGGTCTTTTTCTTTGTCCAGAAGAGGTTGACCTCGTCGCCCACGGTGATCAGCCATTCGAAGGCGAGAAACGCTGCCCGCATCAGTAGTCAGTTCTGGACGCGATCGCCGTGCAGAGTGAAGAGCGAACTCATTATGGAGAGAGCGATGTAGTTGCTGACCGTGCTGTTGAACATGTCAAGATCAGTGTCAAATCATTATCAAGGTGACAAAACTCGGTACGAACGAGGCAGCGACTTCGGCCACAATTTCTTGAACCAACGAGACAGTAGAGTTGTCGGCGGAAGACATGCTGAACAGAAGGAGTGTGATTTGGGGCCTGTGGGGGACAAACCTCGCTGACAATCTGACACACCGTTCCGCACCTCGTCTCGCGCCTTGTTATACCTCCCCGAAAGTGAGGCCATCTGCCCTTCCATGCCCCGCATACAGGGGCGCACCTGGTCTTAGCTTCCCATCGCCTTCCTCGAACACCTCATGCACCTCGGTGGGGCCGCACGCCGTGGTCAGATGTACTAGCTAGAGTTCAGCACTTCGGCACCTATCGCTGCTCGAAGCAGCAACGCGCAGCAGAGATAGGAGCGAGACCCCTTCAATCGCGCGCGCAAAGATCGATACGAATGATAGCGTCGGTTTATCACGGCGATGGCTTCGCGCTTGGGCCGTGCCTGGAGGAGTAGAGTCTTCGCGCAGCGTTGACGACGGGGGAGAGGGAGGTGGAAGTCTGGTTTGGCACCCTCGCGCCACGATCTTCCCGGCGCCGAGAACACCGCCCAGTCAAAGCAAGTTCGTTCCACGCGGTCCCTGTACGGAGAGTTCATTGAGCGGACAGCGGAACGCGAACGAGCGGAAAGTTCGAACTTACTAGTATAACAAAAGAAGCACTGCGACCGACACCACCCTTGTGAGGGAACCAACCAGACGGCTGCTACCGCATGGGGGACGCAAAGTGGAAGTACACGCACAGCGAAAGACACAATTGAGAACAGACCGAACAGACCGTCGCCAACGTCGAAAGTGAACCAGTGCTGACCTCCTGATCCGGCCACTCATCTTACGAAGAATCAAGCGCCGGTCGGCGCGCACGCGCCCCGAACACGGTGACAGATGGAAGCCGCCCCCGCAGCATTGGCGCATCCCACCCGCCACGCTGCTGCCTGAACGCCATCTCAGGATCATCGCACTTGAGCGCTTTCGCAACGTTGGCGGGGCGCAAGGCACGGTGAGATGATACGGCCCATGTAGGCCCTGCAAAGAAAAGGCGGCTGAACCTGAAGATTCAAGTTTCTCGCGCATAAAATCGGCATCGGAGTTTCGCTCGCGTGGTTTTTTCCGCGCATTCGCGCATTTTCACGGCGGCGCACGTCATGTGAGCGTGTATGCGGAATATTACGGAATAGTCTACAGAGTCTACATGTCGCCCATGAATGTATGTAATGGGGTGTACCTGGAGCTGGGGGATTCAACTAACGCCGACGAGTGTGCGTGGTATCAAGAGGCGGCGGAGCACGGTAGCATACCAAGAGGGATATGAATATAACAACTGTAGGTGGGAGGGGCTCGTTGGATGAGATGTATGTAGATGCAGGGGTCGTACAGGTAACTCGAGCAGATGAGTCGTGATCACAGAACGCAAAGCAATGACAGATACACAGAGCGGTGGGGGACCAGAGGTGACGGGCTAATCTACTTGGGGCTCTGGAGCATCGCCATGATCGCCTCGATGCCCTTCATGCCCAGGCCACCCTTCGGATAGCAGATGTAGAGCGGGTCGTGCCACGTCCCGAACTTGCTTCTGAAGTCGCCCTTGTTCGTGAGGTGGAAGGTCGAGCTCAGGCCGTTGTACGCCTTCTCCAGCGCACGGACCCTGAGGCCGCGCACGTTCTCCACCGCGTGGAACTTGCCCGTTGCGCCCGCGCCGAACGTCGCGCTCTTCACGCCTGCGTCCCCGAGCAGCTTGATGACGTGCGCGAGGATGTACTCGATCGCACCGAGCGGCGCACCCGGGAACTCGAGGGCCCACTTGATCTGGAAGCCGTGCTTGGGCGCGAGCTGCGCAAGCACGACCAATGCGCAGGGCTGTCGGACGATGGGCGTGAACTCCTCCGTACATGTCAAGGATATCGGGCATAGACTTACCACACCCTCCTTGTCCGTGGCGTAAAAGTAGCGGCGGTGTTGAATGTCGTCGAACGGTCGCACGCCCGTCAGGTGGATCTGTGTGCCCTTGCGGTTGGCGACCCAGTCCTCGCAGCGGCGCTCGATCATCTCGCGTGTGTGATTGTCCATCTCGCCGACCTCGACGACCTTGACGCCCTCGCGCTCGGCGCGGTGAATCTTTCGCCGCACCGTCTTGTCGTTCTCGGCCGGGTCGATCTCCGTGGGGTTGAGGCGCTCCTCGGCGACGGCGGTGACCGCACCCCAACCAAGCTCCTCGGCGAGGTAGCGCTCCGTCGTCCTATCCACGCAACACCACACCGGCTTGAGCTTGAGCTCCTCGAGGTGGGAGAGGTATGCCTTGATGACGCGTGGAATCTGGTCTGTGTGGCATAGGGGGTTTCCAAAAGTGACCGCGAAATTGTTTTGAGGTATGTAGCCAACCGCAGCGCCAGTAATCTTGTCGCGCCAGACGGTCCAGGCTGCGTCCACCCAGCTCGTGTTCGTAGCGTCGCCGTACTTGGCAATAAGCTACCCCATGCTTCGTCAGATACGCATTCCAAGAGGCGCAGAGGAGTACTCACGTTCTCCAAAGGCGGCAGTTCTCCCTTGCGCTTTCCGGGTTGGAACGTGGTGGACTCGGGACCATGGAGAATAAGGGAGTTGGCGGCAACCAAAGCAGCCTCCGAGGGGTCTTGCCCATGAATGACGAAACTGCGAGGATCACGGGGGAAAAGGCTTGCCCAGCGGATGTTTCCAAGCTGGAGGAAAAGCATGACAACACGCTCCAGACCAACACCTCCTCCACCGTGCTATAGGCGACCATAAGCGGGTGTGCAGTCAGATCGTGGAACGAATACCAACTTACCGGTGGGCAACCCCATCGAAAACCGTCGACGTAGTCCTTCATCTGCTCCGGGTCAATTCCGTTCTCCTTCATACGCTGTTCGAGGAACGGCGCGGAGTGGATGCGCTGACCGCCTGAGAGTATCTCCTCGCCGCGCAGGAAGAAGTCGAACGAGTTCGACCAACGCTGAGGAGACTTGAGTCAGTACGCAATCACAAGTACCAGAACCCATTGACGCACGTCGTCCCGGGCGTCGGGCATGGTGTAGAAGGGGCGAACTTCAAGCGGGAACTTGTCGATGATGTAGAAGTCCGCGCCATACTTCTCCTTGACGAGCTGACCAAGTCGCTGCTCTGCACGTGTGCTGAGGTCTTCAGTCTCGAGGAGCTGACTGCCATCCTCCCCCACCCATCCCGACTCGTTCAGCATGCGAATACCCTCGGCAAAGGTGATCCGCGGGGTCTCGTCAAGAATCACCACGTCTTCGCTAGGATAGAACTTCTTGACGGTCTCGATCTGGGACAAGGTCAAGCTAAAGGGGAAATGCCACTCGAGGATCAATGCGGCGGCGTACCTCGTGCCGAAACTGAGTCTGCAGGCCCTTGAATATGAACTTGAACAGATTATCGAGGGTGTCCATGACCTCGTGATAATGACTGTCGATGGCCATCTCCAGATCGAGGCCAGTGAACTCTGTGAGGTGTCTGTGGGTATTCGAGTTCTCCGCCCGGAACACAGGACCGATCTCGAAGACGCGCTCCATGTCAGCAGCTATGCACATCTGCTTCGCGAGCTGCGGACTTTGAGCGAGGTACGCGGGACGCCTGAAGTAGTCGACCTTGAATACGGCCGCCCCGGACTCCGTGGCAGAGCCTTGAAGTTTGGCGGAGTGGATTTCGGTGAAGCTCTGCTCCGTGAGGAAGGAGCGGAAAAGGTCGACGACGCCTGATTGTATGCGGAAGATTGAATACGAAGAAGGAGACTGGGGGACCCAATTGTTAGTCTCGCGTCGGTGCGTAATCAACACTTGCACTCACTCGCAAATCCACCACGCGGTTGTCCAGACGCGTGCGCTCGCCAACGCGCACGAAGTTGGCGTCCTCTCGCTCGTAACACTCCTTCGGCCTGGACACATCTTCAACTTGGAAAGGCAGAAGCTCCGTAGGTGCGGACAAAACATGGAGCTGGGATGTGACGTCGGTCAAGCGCAAGACTGGGATGTTCAGCAGAAAATACCTTGCGAATCTTGATCTCGAACTGGTGCACCGAGGTGCTGTGCACCTCTTGCTGATCGGCAGGCGGACGCTGAAGGGTACCCTCGACCATGACAATCGTCTCGCGAGACAGGCCCTCCGCCCAGCGGACCATGGCTGGAGACACGTGGCCCTCCTCCTCACTCAGCACGCCCTGGATGGTTGTGAACTGATGGCGGAGGATGATGAAGACGATGTGAGCACCTGCGTGGATTGGTCACGTATGGTCAAATTCAGGGAATATGTGTGGCTCACTGAGGGGGCGAATATGATGAACGCGGGCGCGGATCAGGACGGAGTCTCCTTCATTCTTGCCGATGTCGTGGATGCGATCTAGACGACGCTCTGAGTGCGATGTCAGAGTCTGCGCTACGTTGGCACGAGTGGATCATACCTGACTTCTCTTGAGACATGGTCAAGGGAAGGTCGCCCCAGTTGTCTCGGCAAGGGTCCTGCGTGTAACCGTAGCGTCAGCACGTCCGGGGTTGCGCAGAGAACGGCGAGGAGATGGCGCGGGGCCTGATGGTGCCATCCCGGCGCGGGTGGATCTGTTCCCGCGCACAGGTCCGAGACGGGGAGAGGAAGAATAGTAGGTAACTCACCTGGGCGTGAGCTTTGTTTAGGCGCGCGCGGCGTTCGCGGGCCTCTTCATGCTCCATGGCCTCGCGTTCTTGCCGGCGCTCCTGCTTCTGCTCGGTGAACGAGGGCCGGCGTTGCCTGCCTGCATGGATGGTTTGTTCGGGCACACCGTCTGCCCACTGCTGCCTCTGGGCTGCAGTGGGACCTGCGTTGGTGTCGTCGTAGGAGGCCCGCTTCTTCTCGGAGTTGCCATTCACAAACGGCTGGATGTCGCTGGAGGTGGAGGAGGAGCTCTTGGAGGGCGAGCGCGAGTGGGTGAGGAGGGTGAGGGCGCGCTTGATGGTGGCCATGGTGGTGGCCGTGCGGGGGAGGGGGCCGGGGCAGTGCAGGTGCAGGTGAAGGGAGGAGAGTGGGCAGTGAGAGCGGGCGATGTGTTTCGAGGATGGAGAGCTGCAACGGCTGCGAGCGCAGAGGCCTTTTGGATCGCGCGCGGCCGGAGGACGGGGAGCTACGTCATTCGCCGGTCTGCGACGTCATTCGCCAGCGTCCCATACCAGGCAGCCCTTCCCGGTTCGCGCCTGAAGGCCCCGGCCATTCTCCGGCCTTCGAGCACCCTCACCCACCCCCCGCCCGCAGCTCATTTCCCGACTACGCCCGACAGGCTTGAGCCAGAGCGAGCGGAACGGTGCGCGACTGCTGCTGATTCAGCCCCCTGTGTCCTGTCCCATCGTCGAGGTTATTCAGCCTGGGAACCTCACGGGTCCAAACGGTCAAACCGATTGCCACCCCGGACGCAGAAAGCAGCTTGGAGCGCTGCTCCTCAGCTCGTCAATTTGACGTCGGCGATTCAGCACCCCACTCGACTCCGGACACGGTGCATCCCGCCTTCTTCAAACGTTCGCAATCCGGCAGGCCTGTGGCAAGTTAGAGACTGTGCGCTCTGTATGAGGAGCGTCACTAAAGCACTTACTCATGTTGGTCTTCTTCTCGATGACGGTGCGAGAGGAGGGGTGGCAAGCGCCTAGTATGCACTCAGAGTAGCGCTGTTCCTAGTTTCGAGTAACGTGTTATACATCCATATAACTTTAATACCGCCACGCTCAAAGGCCCTCGTTGTCTAATGGTCATGACGTCGGACTTCTACTTAGTGCGCTCAGGCGATCCGGAGGTTGCGAGTTCGAGTCTCGCCGGGGGCTCGATTTTGATCGGTGGTCATATAATGTCCCTCGGGCGCTCATTTATGGACACTTGCGTTTGCAACATTGCACTGGTATTGACAAACGGAAATGTGTGATGGGCCGTTGTGCGGTTGTCGAATAGCACGTTCAAGGTGAAAGGAGGCGGTCGCATATACGTATATATATGTATATATCCCCCAACTGCCGGGACAGTGTGTATTTGGCTAGTGCGTATGGAGAGCCTCAACGTGTCGGGAAGCACAATTCCGAGCCTCTTCGACTCAACGTGGAGGCACAAGGACAATGTACATTGAGCGACAGAAAGCATCAGTACTTCAGTTCCCAGTGTGCGTCGAGGCGTGCAGCCACCAACCCATCAACTGCTCCCCGCCAACGTCGACGCCACAGTCACGTACGTTCGCTCCATGCGCCTCCCCGCGTCGACCACATACTACAGCACGAAGGGCTGTTCGGGACGTCCATCGCCAAAGACCCTCTTCCTCTTCTTCTCCCTCGCGCTGCGCTCACATGCCCCCGACTAGCAACGCGGCCCTGGCGGGCGTGCGACGAACACGTACGGTCAGCGCGCAACCCACGGGCTTACTCTTCGCGAACAAAGCGCCCCGTCCTACGCGGCTCTCCTGACGTCTCCCTCTGATCACGTCCCATAGTTCCTCGGCATGTCCGTGGTCCTTTCGATGACGATGCGCAAGGGGTATAGTTACATTATTGACCGTCCATCCAACGTCTCGATTAATTAATAGCCGTACGCGTATTGCGGGCTGTATCCGTATCCACTGCAAGAGGCAAGAATCATGCGATCACACAATGTGAATCATCGCGGAAAGAGTAGTAAGGGTCGCCGTACCTCCTAGAGTACCCGACTGCAGGGTACCCTCCTCCGTACCCGCCGCCTCCATAGCCGCCGCCTCCGTAGCCGTACCCTCCACCGCTGTGGATGACTTCGACGCTCGCGTGCCGGCGCGGATGGTGGTGGTGGGGATGGTGGTGGGGATGGGGACTGTGGTGACGGCTCGAGCGCGAGCGCGAGTGCGAGCGGTGGTCTCCGTGCCTGCTGTGCGAGTGGTGGTCGTGGTGATCGCGCCGGTCCCGCGAGCGCGAGCGCCCGCGCGAATGCGCGCGGTGGCCCCCGTGGACGACCACGGTGTCGCCCGGCATGGCGAGCACGGCCGCGTTCCCGCGGCCGGGCGAGCGCGAGGGGTGACGGTACCCGGCGCTCGGGGAGTAGCCACCGTAGGACGCGGGGCCGCCGGCCATGTACGGGCTGCCGTAGGCGCTGCTCGCGGCGGTCATGGGGACGGCCATGGGGGCGCCGTGTCCGTAGGATCCGACGAGCGGGGCGCCGCCGGCCATGCCGGACATGCTGAGGAACTGCGGGGCGGAGACGGAGTCAGAGTCGGAGCGCGACGCGAACAGAGGCCCCGTTTGCGACGCACCCGATCTGCGAGGTGCGATGCCGTCGCGGCGGCGGACTCGCACGCGGCGCGCTGGCCGTAGACGTCCGCGGCACGCCCGGTGTGCTGCCAAAGCCGCGTTGCTGGTCCAACGGGTCAGTCTGCGGAGGGGGGTGAGGTGAGGAGTCGGGTTTACCTTCGGCGATGGCCATCCCGATCAAACCTTCGCGCTGCAGCATGCGATCGGCACTGAGAGGCGCATAGAGGGAAGAGTTGTACTTCCAGGTGCGGTACACCTCGTAGGCAGCCGCGGCGCCGACATCGGCGGGAAGCAATTGGCGCACAGGAACCTTTGGGACGGCACGTGTGAATGCCTAGACACGACGACAGAATGGCTTGGACTCACGAGACCTCCGTAGACCATTCGATGACGTTCTCTGGCCGTTCGGTGGTCGACGCCCATGCCGGCGAGAGAGGGCAGTCCGCCCATAATCGACTGGTACAAGGTTCTAGAGGGTGGTTGATATGTCAGAGCTTATTTCATCATGATCCAGTATAGAAGCGGGCTCACGAATCAGGATTGACGGCATGCGCATTGTAGAAGTCCATGCCCGTCCCTGGTGGAGATAGTGAGCAAAAAGAGGTAATAATGGCCAAACGACTCACAATTAGGCTGGGGTT
Source organism: Epithele typhae (assembly GCF_022376455.1). NCBI lineage: Eukaryota > Fungi > Basidiomycota > Agaricomycetes > Polyporales > Epitheliaceae > Epithele > Epithele typhae. The sequence continues at coordinate 53,156 of NW_025954332.1, read as the reverse complement.
GCATAGTAGGCATGGGCGGAGGCCCGAGTTGATATTGGTTTGTGCCCCATCCTGGGGCGGCGGAGCGATAGTATTCGTAGGCAGCCATGATGGCAAGAGAGAGAGAGATCCGGCGCCCCACCCTGGTTCTGGGTATATATCCTGTCTTGTGCGTCGCTAGTACCTGTGGCGTGTCAGCAGGGAGCGGAGAAAGGAGGACGCGCTCGGCGCGATGACACGTGTGGTCCTCGAATGTCCCCGACGAGTCGAGTCGAGTCTTCCACACGGGCGCGTTGGTTGGAGTTCCGGACATGCCGAGCACAGCGTGTGGCCCTATGTGGACTGGATGACGCACCCGCGCCTTGGGCGGTGGTCGCGTGCCAGCCACGTTTCGAAAACGCACTTGAGCGCCGCTTTTCGACCTACGCTGCTATACAAGACACATTTTTGCAGTCGGCAGACAGTGCGCTTCGAAGGCCCCGTTCGTGGTATGTTGAAGAGGGCGCTGCACAGAGACAGTATCACTACACAGTTAGCGAGGAATCCTTGTCGTCATACTTGCAGGTTTCGCGCCACCTCCACCATGCACCCCACTTCCGCGTTCTCCGGAGGCAGTAATGCCTCGGCGCCGTCCTCGCAAATTATCCCAGGCAAGCATTGACGTTGATTGCTCACCACAAGTCAGCGCAAAAATTTCAAGCGTACGACCTCCGTCGCGAGCGGGTCCCGCAGGAGCGTGCGCAGTCGCTGCAGCTGAAACACACGACCGCCCATTAGCTTACAGAAATGACGGAATAATCGGACGGTGCAACGTACCACGCACCATCGGGCTCCTCTGGGCCATTGCGGCACCAGCACGCTCAGAGATGTTGAGACTGTACGCAGGAGAGCTGGTGCGCTGGCTATATGCGCACACAAAATTGGCCCGCTCGGTCCCTTCGAAGGACATGCTCACATTAGGCTCCGCCAGCCGCGAGCACCGTCGACTTTCTAGTCCCCGGGACTGACAACCACCTCGCCTCGGCACCCCGCGCAGCACCGGATAGCGAGATGACTCACAGACACACCCCGGTCCGCTTCTCTGTTGGTACGCTGCCTGCAACACCGGCCAACGCTCGGCTCCCCCGACAGGCGGGCACGGAAGGATCGCCAGTAATACCCTCTTCTGCCGCTTGAACGGTGCGTCTGCAAGGGGCGCGGCCGATTGAGCTCGGAGCGACGGGCGAGTTGCGTGGCCCTCGAGCTAGCGGCGCGAGGTCTTGGGAGTGCGCGTCGTGCGCGGGACGACGACGCAGGGACGGGGATGTGATCGTGCGCAGAGAGAGCACTCTGGCCGGTCTGTAAACTGGACGATTATGGAGAGGGTGGAGGGGACAGTGTGGGAGCAGTGGGACCCAAGCATGTATGATTTCACTGAGTCGCAGGAGCTGACGCGCCTATCGCGACAGACGCGTGAGGCTCGATCGGTCGAGAGTCGAGACCCACCGACCTAACCTCGCTGAGGTACGAGGCAAGAGGATCAGGCCAGAGATCAATCGATCACTCTCGTCACTTAGTTTCCTTTAAGGTGCGTTTAGCGTCATGCCATCGAGACAAACAATAACGGACGACAAAAATACAGTAGTAACAGCATTAACCTCAGGCCGCAAGGTCCGAGCAGTCATGAAAACGTAACGTGATAGTCCGAGTCGAGTCGAAGGTCCCCGGGCGATCGCCCACAAAGCCCAACCGACAGCAGAAAGCTCTCAAGCGCAGTCGAAGTAGTTGCCCGTGATGACCTGCGGGCAGCCCGACGTATCTGACCGAAACCACACATCACGTCAGTCCCGCCCGGGCGCGGAGGAGAGCCGAACTCACCCTTGTTCGTCGGGCAGTCGCGCGGGTCGTCGCAGCACTTGATGCACGCGCGCGGGCCCGCGGGCTCGACGAGCTCGACGTAGTGGTTGTACCCGAGGCAGACGCTGCCCTGCGGGTTGCCGAGCCCGCCCACGCCGCCGGAGGAGTCGTACTGTCCGCCGGCGTCGCTCGGGTTCAGCCGGCTGAGCTTCTCGGGGCGGATGCAGCCCGTCACTGCGCGTGCGCGTGCGCGGTGCGGTCAGCCGCGAGGGTGGGGGAAAGGGAGGAGGGAGGGGGACGTACGCTGGGCGTAGCGCGCGCCGTGGGAGGAGTAGCCGGACTTGAACTCGACGTTCTTCCAGAAGTCGGCCGGGAGCTGGCCCTGGAGGGGCTTGTCGTACCGGCCCTTGGGGGAGCAGTAGGTCTTCATCCCGCCGGGGTGCTCGGAGTCGCCGATGTTCGTGTGCGGGTCGCGCGGCATGATCATGCTGCGCGCGGGGCGGGCTCAAGATCCGGGACGGGAGAGAAAGCGGTGGGGTGGGCGTACCAGTACGATTCGGCGTCGGTGACGTAGACGATGTTGTCCGCAGAGACGGCGCGCTGCTCGAGGCGCGGGGGCGTGGCAAACGCGGAGAGCAGCGAGGCCGAGAGCGCAAAGAACGCGAACGCGCGGAAGAGCATCGTGGGGGTTGTGGGACGGAGGAATAGGAGAGGGTAGGGGAGAGCGAACGACAGGTCGTTGGATGGGTCGGATCGACCCCGCGCATTTTTAAAGAGGAGGCGGGGGCTAAGTCATCTCGCGCGGCTAACGAGGACGCTTGCGGCGGGCACTAGCGCGATCTAGATGAGACCGAGGTGGACAGAGGCGGACAGGCACGACCGCGGGTCCTTGACAGTCTACGCGTTTGAGCTGGGGGCGTGACAAGGCCTCTCGAGGCGTTTCGTCGAGCGGCGGATCGCTCGCCAGCCCTCGTGATCTCTTCCAACGAGGCAAAACGCGATCGTACTTACAGCTGTTATCAGAACGATAGGCCGGTTTGAAAAAGTTTACACACAGAGTAAATCGAGCGGAGTCGCAATTTTTGACAGTTGCGAGGCTTACTGGTGAGTAGCGAGTCGGAGCGACCTCTTCGCGCGAGAAGCGATGTCCGCGTAAAGTCGGTAATGGCGGAGTTCGGTTTGAGTTCGAAACTCTTGTGTGTGATTTTTCGATCAACAGGCCTATCGTTCTGATAACGGCTGATTTCCACGGAATCCTGGCACGCCGCGATTCAGCACAACGGTCCACAAATTCTACCGTGACTCCGCGCCCGGCCAGTGGGGCACCTCCCCAGTCTGTGCGTGCTCCTCGATGGCCAGGCCTCGAGAAGCTCCGGAAGGGTCGCATGCCTCGTGGGCTGGCGTCGACGGTCGTACATAGCCGCAGTTCCCCTCCAGTGCTCATGCGCTCATGTTCCAGCCTCGGCCATCCTGTAAGCTGCAAGCTCCGACCCCGGTCCGTCTCCTGACCTCCCGGCGCGGCCGCTCCACTGGGGGCGGTGTCGACTTCCACAGCGATCCTTACCAATGACTGCGGTACACAGCGGCCTCTGGCCGCATAGCTCCGTCGTCTCCCGTGCCTCGTCCTTTCCGTCGTCCGGCTTCGGCTCCAGTCGCGATGATGCGTGCTACCGGTGGCACAAGCGCATACATATGCAGCGGCGTTGGTGTATGCAGCAGTCCACGCTTGCTATCGTTGATCGCCTTCGGTGCACGATGCCTGCTGTATGATACGGTATCGCCCACCAACTCTAGTACTTGCGCTCTACAAAAAACAGAGCCGAAGCGTCTTTCGACTCGTGATTTGAAATTGTACATACCGCAGAGTGGAGAAGCACCAGTCACCCAGCACGTGATGGTGACACGACGCGCGACTTCCGCGTTTATCCTCTTGCACAGCAGACACACGCACGAGCGAACGGACCACAGACACGAACATTCCATTAAGACACCAGAGAAAGCAAGGCGGACGCGCTCGCGGGGCCGAGACCGAGATACAATACAGCGCGAGAGCGAGACAGACAGAGACAAAGACAAAGACGAGGAGCCGAGAGGGAGACAGAGTACACGATCGATGGACACAGCGGCGGTAGGGGAGACACGGGGGCAGGTAAATAGCGAGTACGGGTACAGCAGCGGGATGTGAGGGCTCTTGGCTCTCGAGTGCGCGGCGGGGACGAGTCGGGGGTTCTGACGTATGCGCGACGTAAGCGGGCGTAGAGGGGGGATGCGGATGTGAGGGTCTGTAGGATGCGTGGTGCGTGCCGAGTCGGAGAACACTGTCCGCAGCGGGCTTCCAGGAGAGGCGGGGAGGGGCGGGGGTCGCGTGGGCACGTTGTGCGCGCGTGTATGCAAGAGGCGGATCGTGTGTGGCAGGGCGTTTGTGCGGGGTATGGATACGAGTACAACATTCAAGAATGATGTAGGAGGTGTGACAGAGACGAGATGAGGGACACAGGCGAGAGGATAGTAGAGATGTGAGGCCAGACGATGGAGAGGCGCGCCCGCTGGATGCGGGAGACGATGTACTGTGGATGCGATGGGATGGGGAGGATGGTGAGCGGCGGATGATGGGTCTGCGTGGGCGTGGGCGTGGGCGTTGGCGTGAGTGATGCAGATGATATTCGATATGCGGTCTGGAGAATTAGGGGAATAGGAGGTATAAAGAACTGGGGGATGCGCAGGGATATGGGGGATCAGTTAGAGCGTGAGACGGGGCCGGGGAAGTCGAAAGCAACGAAGAACGAGGACAACGATGATTGCGATGGGGATGGGGAGATGGGCAAGCCGCACACAGGCGGGTAGATCGCAGATTGAGCATGCCCGACGTTAACTGAGGCGGCAGAAGTCGGGCTGGAGGTGTGGGAGGATAGGCGGGTAGCGGGTGAGGGCGGAGGCGGATGGATGAAAGAGGGATAAATATGCTGCTCGACGTCATCATCACCCTCGAGTCGCAGTCGCGCAAGCTCGGAGCGGCATGCAACTCACGCCTTACGCGTGGCGCGCTTCTTGGACCCTGTCGCGGCCGTCTTCCTCTTCTTGCCTGCGGGCTCGACCTCCTCGGCGACGGCAGCAAAGACGGGCGCGGTCGTGTCGTCTGTGTGCGGCAGAGCCGGAACCGCGCCGTCCGGGGATCCGGCCAGCACCTTCGCACGGGACTTGCGCGCCGCGCCTTTGGGCTTCTTCGCACCAGGCGTGGGCTCCTCGAGCTGGCTATCCTCATCCATCTCGCTCATCTTGCGCTTGCCCTTCGCGCTCGCGCTCATGCCGGCGGGCGTCGCGGTCTCGTCCACGACGGTGCCTTCTTCGCTCGGGTAGCCTTCGTCGCTGACCGCGGTGCTGCTCCCGCGCGAGCCGGCACGGACTGAGTGGGCTCCGCCCGCCGTCTTCTCATCGGCCGCAGGGAGGGGTGAGAGCATGGGCGAAGTCGGGGAGGACAGCGTGGAGACTGGGGCGGAGAGGAGCGTGTCCGCGTCCGGCGCTACGGGCTTGCGCCGCGCGCGTGTCGAGCGGCGGGTAGGCGGGGATGCCGCGGCCGCAGAGACCGAAGGCGCAGCCGCGGGTGCGGCACCACGGTCAGCTGCCTCGTCGAGCGCGAAAGCGAGCTCAATCGCCTGCAGCATTGGGGTCCCGCGCGTTCCCTGATCGAGGTCCCGTTTGACCCGCGTGAGCAACTCAAGCGCGGGAGCCGGGAGAGCCTGCGGAGCGAAGGACAAGAGAAGGGACTCGGAGGCCTCTTCTTCCTCCGCTGCCTCTGGGAGAACCTCGGCGGCTTGCGCTGCAGCCGCATCCTTGGCCTTCTGCGACGCACGGGTCGTGCGGGCACGTTTGCGGGCGGGGAGGCCTCTTCAGCGTCGTCCTCGACTTGAGCTTTGGCCTCGGCCGCTTTGCGTTTCCTGAGCGTCATGCCACCCTTCTTCTCGGTCTGGGGCGGGGGAGGAACGTAGACGGCGTGAAGACCGTTCAGGGACCACAAGTTGTCCTGGATGCCGATCCAACTAACGCTCGAAGCGAAAGGGCACGGCTTGAGGGCTGCAGGACGCACAGGTAAGCGGGGGTGTTGCAATGGCGCGGGTCGGCAGGGCAGAGGGCGCAGAGAAGCAAGAGTACGTACTGTGCGTTGCTTCCACAACCTGTGCCGTCTGCTTCATGACATTCTTGGCCCAGAGCGCAAAGTGGGCAGGGTGTGTGGGATGGTTGAGCACGCGGAGTGCGGCGAGAGTAAAGATGACGTCCATCTCCCTCTCCGTCAGGGTGCCCAGCTCTCGAATGAGAACGAGGGCAGTCCAGGTAGGAAAGCGCATGAAATGCTCGTAAAGGGTGATGCAGAGCGTCCTGACGTTGGCGATGCCGCCATTCTGCGCGCCCCTGCGGGTGATCTCCACCGGGCCTGCCGGCGAAAGGTGGGAAGTAGAGGATGGTAGTCGCGAGGGGATTTGAGTGGCACAAAGAGGGATGCGGAGGCGGGTGTGGGGGAAGGGGCGGGCGACAAGGCGGTGGGTGTTGAGGGGAGGTGGGAGAAGCGATAGGCGAGAGCGTCGAGGTAGGCGGTGACAAGGGGTGGTTCACGGTCCACTGACCGGTCTTGAGGACGCCAGGGGTGAGTTCGGTCATGTCTCGGATGGGGTATTGGAGGTGGCTGCGCGAGAGGGTGGAGGGCTCGGACGATTGAGAGAAGGCGTAGGCGGCGGGGGGAGGTCGGGAAGGGTCGGGGCGGACGTAGGCTTCGTCGCGGGAGCAGGAGGTGGGATACTGGTGGGAGGAGAGGTCGAGGGCGTACCTGCCGTCGTCGCGATCGGCGGTGAGAGTGAGGTGCGCGTCCATGGTGGCCAGGCGGGGGATGTGCGGGACGGGTGGCGGGGCTGTATATGAGGGGGGCGGGGCGTTTCACGGTCGCGGCGGGGGATGTGGCGGCACGTAGGGTGTGGCGCCAGGGGGCGAGGGCGCGCGGGACGACGGGTCGGGCGGGGGGCGCGACGAGCGGGGGCGCGGAGACGGTGGAGGGAAGAGGCGGGCGGACGAGGGGAGAGGGCTATATACCCTCGCGCACCCTCAGCGAGCATGGGCTGACACAAAGAGTGCCGTCCACGCCCCGCGCCCGGATATCCCTCCTGCCTCATTCGGCACCCTTCCTGTGCCTCCGCCGGGCCCATGCACTTCCCTCCTCCGCCGCCGCAACGGCCGCCCCTCGTCTGCACAACACAACGCGGGAGTGGGCTCTCATTGTGGCCCCGTCGTTGTCCGGCCTGCGCACGAGACGGTCTGCTCGCCAGCGGCCGCTGCGTGGACAAGCCTCGTCGCAGCGGTCAGTGCATCTAATCTTATCGGCCCGATCGGGGTGCGATACCGCAGACGGCCTCGAGGGGCGCGCGTGCGTGGCCCGTGCGCGCCTGCCCTTCCATCGCCCTCTTCCCCGCGGCCACGATCATCGATGCCCCCATCGCGGCCTGAAAGCCTCCGTCGACGCCCCGCGCGAACACACCGCGCGTCCAGTGCGGGTGGCGGGAGCGCCCCCCCCGCGCGTCCTCTGCACCTTGCGGCGGCGCTAGCGCGATCGGGCCGCCCGATCCAGCTAGCGGCCCTGACGTCAGCTTCCCGTGGCGGACGCCTGCAGCGAAGCTCCAGCGACCATCGCGGCATGGCCAGCCAACGCAAGAGATCTAGCGTGTTCGCGCGCGTTGGACGCCTCGCGCGCGCGACACGGCTGCGCATTTGGCCGTCGCCCAAGCATGCGCGCAGATTGTCGGGCGAGTCGCGCGGATGCGGACTGCACGAAGCGTACGAAGCTCGAGCTCGCGGCCGGACGACGCTCCGGTCCGCCATCCTTCCATCGATCGGGCCCGCCCTCCGCCCCGCCTTCTGCTCGTGGGTAGCGTCTCCTCCACTGTGCGCTCAGTGATCGTCTCTCCTCTTGTTGGTTTGACGCCACCCAGCATGCTGTTGGCGCGAGCAGCGCCAGAAGCACAATTTGGGTGTGCGCGACGCCCGTCAGGCCTTCAGCGCTTCAGCAGCTCGTCCTCGGCGTCGCCGTAGGATCGCCCAAACCCGGAGTCCGTCTGTCCATCCGCGTGGAATGAGTACGCCGCGAGGCTATCTCGGCGAAACCGAGACCTGGTACGCGCATCGGTGTAAGGTCGCTCCAATGTAGGTGTTTCTCTAAATACGCTCGCGGCATCTTATGGCGCGGGGGCGCGCCCCGGTGTGTTCAAATACGCTATCTCGGTCAGCATGCCCTGTGAGGCGGCCCCGGGCCAAGTACGCGAGCCCTCATGTACCCATAATCACGAGACCGCGTCGACGCACTCATAGGCGCCTCGTGTTCTATGTCGCGCGACAAATGTTTGAGCATCCGTTATGTCGGAATCAGCGTGACATTGCAGGAGTCCGGGTAGTCCGGGCCCACGTGGCCTTCACACACTCGATGCCCTGGACACAAACCACCTAGCGATCGAGGGCGACGCGTTTTAAATCCTTGGCTCGCGCGCACCAAGGTACAGTTTCGGACGTAGTACATGAAACCCGACGCCACCGTGAGGGTACCAAAATACTCGAGCGCTCCCTCCGCCTCTCGAGCATGTTGCGATGGAGGTCAAAATAAAAACCCGATCCAGCTCCACACCGCGACTCTCTGGGCCCGCGCACGACGTTGCAGGCCCACACCAAACCGCACACCAGAGTGCGCGACTATGAGTCTCGCCGAAAATGAGATGAAACGTTATAAGCCAAAGGCTCAGGCGATGAGCCGGGCTGGATTGTTTTCCGAGCTCCCCTGCAACCAGTTGCGTATGTTCGGAGGGGCGGGCGGCTCTATCGTTTTGTTATGTACCCTAGTTGTCATGGGCTTGAGTCTCGGGTCCTGGAGGGTCCTGGAGGGGCGTTCTCCGAGGCTCCAGAGTCTCACCAGTTTCGCCACCAGAAGTGCGATGTCGCCGCCGTCACGCGAGGACGTCGTCGGAGGTCGGATTCGCAGTACAGGTGCGCGCGACGTGCGCACGCTCGCGCGCATGGTGTCCGAGCCGCGCGCTGTCGAAGTCACGACGTGAATTCGTCGAAGGCAACTGCGGGCGCGGGCGCGCCGGGCGTGTGCCGTGTGGGTGCGGAGCGCCGGTGTGCCGCCGGCGAATTTGCGGCTGGAGCCTCGCACGTGCGCTAGCGCCGGACGATCGTCCCGACTGCCGAGGCTCGAATTCGAAGATCGTCCGCTCAGGCACTGTACCCCACATGGCTGCAGTGCCAGCTTGCCCCGCGTTGGCCAGGCTGTGGCCAGTGTGGTGAATCCAGCGCATGTAGCACGGCGTGAAGCATTGAAGAACCGACGGTTCGTCGCAGACCACACCGAGGTGCGAGCTGCTTTGTCTGCGCGCTCGATCATCACGGGCCACTGTACATATCACATCTAAACCCAGAGAACAGCGCGAGGAACCCGTACACGATCATAAGTACACGCGGTCGAGATCACAGACCGGCGGCCGGCGGCGCGCGGCCTACGCCCGCTCGACGCTCGCCTTCTCGACGCTCCCCACGCTCTCCCGCTCGCTCTCGCCCATGCGCCAGCGCACGCCGTCGTGCACCTCGCGCCAGTCGCGCTGCACGACGCGCGCCGAGTCCGCGAGCACGAGCTCGTAGAACGCGCCCGCGAGCAGCGTCGCGGGGATGTTCGTCAGCGCCGCGAGCGCCGCGTAGGACCCGCCCGCCGCCCCGCGCCCGAAGAGCGTCAGCGCCGCGAGGCGCCCGCCGACGTCGCGCGCGGCGTTCGCGGCGAGCCCGACGGGGGAGAAGCCCCAGATGAAGACCGCGCTGCGGGCGGCGGTGAGGGCGTTGAATGGAGGGAGGGGGAGGGGGGCGTACTAGGAGAGCGCGATGGCCCAGGGCATCATGGAGGGCGTGGTGATCGGGTTTGAGAGGTCGGTGAGGGAGAAGACGGCGAGGCCGAGCACGAAGTCCTAGGTAAATGTGGCCCCGTGAGCGGGGACGCAAGGTGGAAGGTGGGGCCGGACGTACGCAGACGAACTCGTTGAGGAGGACTTGGGTGAGGTCCGATCCGGGGCTAACGTACAGGCCGAAGATTCCTCCCGGCCCGCTGGGTGTGAACATCAGCGCGTCGTATAGGTTTGCCGCGATCAGAGCGTCGACCGCTTCCTTCAGAGACCGTCAGTTTCTACGGCGAGCGCTGGCGGAGTGGGCGTACGTGGATGAGGACTTTGTACTGAACATAGACCAACAAGCACGCGATGTAGGCCCCGAAGATTTCCGCGATGATGTACCTGTGTCACCCGCGTCTGTCAGTGACATCTTCCGCAAGAAGAAAGGATGTCGTACCGCAGTCCTTTCCAAGGGTTGAATCCCTTGAAAATCATGGCGTGGATGATGTACCCAGGGCTGAAGTAACCGGCAGACGTTGGCTGGGCGTTCAACCAATCCGTCAAACTCTATCAAACCATGTCCATTGTTCCGAGCAGCACGCACCCAGCAAATGATCAGCGCGAGCGCGATGCCGACCGCATACGCCAACCCAATTTGGAACACATCTGATAAACGGAGCGCGAGTGAGTATAAGTAATAAGTGTAGATCGCGAACGAAACACGTACTGCTGAGGCCCTCTACCTTGAGGATGGTGCCTAGAACATAAGCAGCGGTGGCGCCGGCCCCCGCGTAGGTGTAAATGAACGTCCCGGTCTACACGAAGGACGCGTGAATCCAGCGAAGAACGATGTATGACGAGAGACGCTGGGACGTACCGCTTCAGCGATCAGCTCGATAACCCAGTTCACCGGCTGTGAAACTCGCACCCGTTCCCACGAGCGCAGAGGGGCGGGGCGGGGCACCAGGTCGGACAGAGGGATGAACTGCTGCGACATCGTGGTGCGACGCTCGGAGGGAGGAGGGGGAGGGGGGAGGGGAGTGCCCAGGACACAGAATCTCCGAGGCGTTTATGTACTATCCGCTCGACGGTGCTCCATGAGGAAGACCAGGCGGTTCCTGGGCGGTATTTGTATCTCGCGCGAGACGCGCGAGAGCCGCTGCGAGGTATTTTCAAAGTTCGCGCACCGCGGCTCTCCATTCGCGCTTCATGATGACACCTCGTCGGGTTTAAGCGAGCGGCGTCAGCAGATGTGAAACCGCGCAAGTCGGCCGAGGCGCGAGGATTCGATGTGCTGCCAGCAGGTAGGGCTCGCGCCGCGTGTGGGCGTACGTGCGAACTGGTGCTCTCATGCAGAGCGTTCGATGTGAGAGTGCGGGTTCTCGAGCACGAGCGCACGGGGATTGCGACCTTCCTCGGACCTCGTGGCGCCGGGAACCTTCTTTGACATCCCGCTGCCACAAGTTCCCACTGCGTATCGCCCCTACTTGACGCTCTGCTAGACTAGGCTCCATCAGGTCCAATAACAGATGCTCAGATACGGTTGATCCAACCGACATGCATCAGATGCGACAATCGACAGAGCTAAGAGAATATGCGTGGGAGAACAGGAGATAGCTTTGACATACCATATGTGTAGACGATAAACGGGTGTGCGCAATCGACTCCACCGACCACGGGCCAAGTTCGTCTTCGTCCTCGCCCAGGCACAAAAACCTCTGCTTGACGAGCTTGGCGAGATCCTCCAACAGGGCTGTGACCGCCTCTGTGGAGAGTTCGGTCGGAGAACGTTCCATGGTAACGTCCTCCTCCTCGGTAGGGCTGGAGGGTGTAGGAGACGTGCGGGGAGGGCAAGGTAACATGGCAAAATGGGTCGCAGACGATGAAAGATTTCTGGGAGAATTCCCATCCAAGACGGCGTTCAAAGTAATACTCGAAACAGCTACAGAGAACTCACATGTGGAAGGCACGGAGCCTAACGTTCCCCATGCCACTGGCATCAAAGTCAGGTTGGGCGTGGATGCATTTGTGTTGGCTGCAAATCAGGGTCGCAGAGAACAAGCAGTGCCAACGCAGCGCGTGGCTCCACACAAGGCAGTATGAGGATAGTGGGAAGACTGAAGGACTGAAAACGACGTACGTGAAAGCATCCCCGTGCTGCTTCTCCTTATCGTTAAGCTCGCCCATCGCCCTGTCCACCTTCCGGAAATCACCCTCCACATCAATAGAGGCCTCCGGATTGAGTGTGACAGTTCGGCAAATCCTCTTGAGCTCCACGACAGCTTTGTCGCGTTCAGCGAGGGTGTCTTGTAGGACCGACCCAGAGCAGGATGCAAAGGCCAGACTTACAGACCACCGGAACGCGTGAAGGTTCGATCTCTGTGGATTTACAAGCATTGGAGGGCAGGTAGCGACAACATTCGGTGTGTGCACCCCACTGAATGCCGACGATGAGGTTAAGGGGAAGCTCCACACGGCCGACGCAGTCGGCACATGTCTCCGCACAAACCCTGCCCGGTGTACCTGCCCGCGGCGCAGCCCACGATAGTAGTGTGCCCCTCCCACGCGATGCGATGGCAAGATTTCGACATCCTACTTCCAGACGGATGAAAAGACGCAGAACGCACCACGGATGAGCCCGCCCGGGTCGTGAATCACATCGACGCCCTTTCCGCCCGTAAGCCTGAGCACCTCCGTGGTGATAGGAGACAAGATGAAGATGAAGCGGGCATGCAGACTCCAGAGTAACGGGGGATGGTACTGGCAGAGGAGATGCGGAGGCTGGGCCCGCTGCGCAAATTTCAGATTTCATATGTACTCAGGCAATGAGATTGGTTCGGAAATGATTATCGAGACAAGGCGGGAATGTGCTGCAATCGAGATGTCGAGTCTCCAGGTTTTTGCTCGTTCGAATAGTTGTTTGCCCTGGAGTCGAAGGGAGGAAGCGGGAGGAGCGACAGAAGGCAAGCGCCCATCGCCCTCCTCTTGCCCCCGGCCGCCTTCCCGTCGCGCCGTCCGTCACACCTCTCTGCCTCGCCTTTTTTATGGGTCGCGCTCCCCATAATTCCGCAGAGGAGAAATCCCCTGATTTCAATGGCGATATACAGTTCACGGATGGACACTAAAATGCTCAGCTATAGCTATCAACAACGGCATCTCGCCCTCCTTGCCGTCTGGAACCTGCACACGACCTCTCGCCAGCGACTGTGGGACGACTACAGGGACCGTCTTCGCGCAGTAGAGGCACTAGAACTGGGTCCTGTCCAGCCGCCAGAGATCCCCAACGGCTCTAGTGGGCACGGCTCCTGGCAACCCGGGTCCCGCGGGCCCTCCAGCGGCCGAACAAAGACTGGTCATGGCCCTTCCTGCCCACAATGCAAACGACCCCCCAACTCGAACATGTCAACCACATCACTGCAACCATACGCAAAGAAAGATCTATCGGACATCACCTCGGTCTGTTCTAACTTCTCAGCCGCAGAAATCGAGGCCCAACTCGGCCCCAGGCGGTGGATCATTCGCAAATGGGCGGTACATACTATCCTCGCCGCTCCCGGCCGGAGCCGGAGTGGGCACAGTACGACATACCTGTGGCAGCCGGCGGTGATCGTCATCCCGACTTTCGAGTCCGTAGACTTTGGTGCGATCGGCTTCGTGAAAAGCACCAGAAAGCACCCGGAGCGAGCGCTCATCGAACTTCACAGCACAGCTGCTCAGCCAGCCAGTACCGCCACCCAACTATTCACAGATCCTGCGTCGCAGTCGGATGGGCGTACAGACATATAAGTGCTCCAACTGCCCCTCCCACACCCACAATCTTACATGATCATCAAGTTCCCCAACTCTGAGCCCATGGCCGACACCAAGCTCTCCTACAATGGCTACCCTGACGCGCGCGCCCAGTCTTCTGGCCACTGCCCGTCCCATCCACGAGAAACCGTGCTCTACCCGCCTCCTCCAGACGCTCCCCCGTCCTACTCCCTCAGCCCCACGTCATACCCCACATACCCCCACGCCGGATCACCCCCCTCAGCTCCCCCGCCAATACCGCCCCCGCAACACTCCTTCGCCCGCCCACGCAATCCCGCGATGCCCTGTGGCCCCTTTGAGCCGCTCGCCGTGCTTTGCTCCGGTCCCGCGCTCGCCGCCGGCTTCCCCGCGTACCTCCCCCCCAGCACGACGGTGCCGCACCCGTTCGGGACGCACGACATCGCCGAGGAAGACTGGGCGGGCTTCCTCGCGGACGTCGCGCGCGCGGGCGGCAGCGTCGACGAGCGGTGGCTCCGCGCCGCGTTCGCCCCGAAGTACCCCGAGCACGAAGCCCTGGGCGGGAGGGGGCGCGACGGCGGGTCGCTGATCGGACGTGAGTGCTCGCGCTGTCTTCGGGGCCGGCGCGCCGACCGTGGCTGACGCGCGCGCACGCGCAGAGCTCGCAGAGCTCGCGACACCCAAGGGCAAGAAGCGGGGCACGACCAATCTGGTCAACGACGTCGTCGGGCAGTGGAACTCCGTGCGTCGTTCTGCGCGTACCGAATGCATGCGACGCTGACGCGTCTCGCAGAACTTCTTCCACCACCGCAACATCGATGCCGCGATCGTCTTGGACGGGCCTCCACCTGCCCCCCAGGCGTACGGCCAAGAAGACTACCATGAACGCAGGCGGAGAGGCCGCCGACGCCAGGGGCTCATCGGCGGACTCATCAGCGCCGCGGTGGAGGCCGCTACCCAGAGCTCTGCGCCACCGTCCCAGGAGCACTGGGTGCTGGTGCTGCGCTACTGGCAGCCTGGCATGGGCTATTTGCAGCAACAGCAAGGATATGCTGGTGGCGGCGGGTTCGCGCGGGCGTATTGAGCCTCGGGCTTCGTTTTTGGTTTGCGTCAGTTTTCCAGAGTTGAGAAGGAGGAGTGTATGCACAAAGGTTACCCGGAATTTATGTAAGGGTGTGTGAGCGTCGCGAACTTCAGGGTGTTCCGAGCCCCGAAAGGCGGCAGTTACTCGTACGAAGCCTGAAGAGCGCAAGCATGCTCCACATTGCAACAAATATTGAATGCTAGCGGAAAATTAAAACATCGCAGCATGATAGGTAGAAGGGTGTTCATGACTGAAGTACTGAACGTTGAACGTTGAATGTTGGGCGGATGATTTGACTCACGCGTGAGCCCCCCAGTATTTGCGTCAGGATAATTGACCATGCGAGCGCTTCTTCCCAGACGCCTTCCCGATATGCCGGGATTCGCTGACACAGATGGGCGTTTCCTCGCATTCCCGCCCACCGTCACCGACGTCGGTCTATCGAACCAACACCCTCCTTCGCCGACGCGACCCGCTTGGGCTCCCACAGGACATGTACGTGTTACAGCTCGTAAATACGAACATGAACTTACCAGACATCAGCGAGGCGCTTGAGCTTTTTGTCACTGAGATCGACGTTGTCGTTGGGTTGACCGCGGGTTTGTCGGTTGGAGATATTCATTCGTGAGCATTGAAATGTCAAAGCTTCACGATCGTGAGATTGGAGCAGCCCGTTGCCGTAACCTTTGGCGCGTCTTTGAGGCGACGTCCGATCCGAGTCATCTCACCCTGCCGGACCCATATAATCGACTGCTTATATGAAGGGAGGACGAGGGTACCCCTTAACCTTACGCACTCTTCCTCTCTCCCTCTCCAGCTCTGGTTCCGCACAACACTCGCACTCAACATGCCTGAACAAATCACGCTTTACGGTAACAAGGTAGTATGCTGTGCCAATCGTGTGGCAATCTGTACGCTGATCTTGATCGACCCAATATTGTCCAGTTCTCCGTGTTCAGTCATCGCGTCTCCATCGCCCTCAAAGAAGCTGGTGCCGAGCACAAGGAATATGTCATCGATACACACAGCCATAAGCCCACATGGTACTCCGAGAAAGTCAACCCCATCACCAGGAAGGTAGCGGTACTGTCCCCTACACCGTTCGTCGCCTGTACTAATGATGGGTCGCCTTCGCCCAGATCCCTTGCATCACCTACGGCGGCCCCGACACAGACCCCGCAGAACCGTCTCCAGAATCGCACAAGATCCACGAATCCCTCGTGATCTCCGAGTTCATCGCCGACCTCTACCCCGACGCGCACCTCGTCCCCTCCGACCCGCTGCAGCGCGCCGACATGCGCCTCTTCATCGCGCTCTGGGAGCAGCAGGGCTTCCCCGCGTTCTGGTCCTTCCTCACCGGCACCGGCTCCACGGAGGAGTTCCTCGGCGTGTTCGAGGCCCTGCAGGCGCGCCTGGCTCCGTCCGGGTTCGCGGTCGGGCAGTTTTCGCTCGCGGACATCGCCGTCGCGCCCTTCGTCCTGCGCACCTTGGTCCTCGTCGAGCACGAGATCGGAAAATACCCGCTCGGGGACGGCAAGAAGCTCCTGGACGCGATGAAGGAGCCCAAGTTCGCGCGGATGGCAAAATACATCGAGGACCTCACGGCGTACCCGAGTGTCAGGGACACGTGGGCGGAGGTGAGCGGGCTCTGTTGATGTGCTTCGGCTGTCGACGCCCGTTAACGCGCTCGTGGTCCTTGGCTCGATCTGTGTAGGATGCCTTTCTCGCGGGCGCAAAGAACCCGGCCATGCAGCGGAGCTAGATGTGATCGACCGCTTCGGCGACTGTTGGCAATGGCGCAGGGACTTCAGGTTGTCCTTCGGGTTTTGCAATGGAAGGGTTTCCGGGTGTATCTGGGCTATCTCATGGGATGTTTGTAACAGCGCAAGAGCACGGGGAAACGAATTTGACTACCCTCGATTGGTGATAATGTACTCATTGATCTGTTTCTGATTGGCACCCTCGTCCCCCCTCCGTGAGCTCTGGCTCGCCCCAGACAGGTGCGCCGGCCCCCAGGCCCCTACGGTGGACAGGGCCCCGTTCCCGGACAGACCCAGCCGCCGCCGCCCCACGGGCACATGGGTTACCCGCCCCAGGGCGGTCCCGTACGAGGCCCACGGATGGGGTTGACACGGTGACAATCACGGCTCAGGACGACCTGAAAGCCGTTGTGGACATGCCAGCCAGAAGAAACTGCGCCGGGCTTCGTCTGACACGTATGGAGCAGTGGCGGGTATGGCAGTGGCATCTAGCCCACCGACTCGGGTTTCCGGCGGGGACTCCGGCGGTTGGCCAGTACGCATGCGGCATGTGCCGAGGCTGGGACTGTTCGACCAGACTAAGCTGGAGAAAATGGTCGATAGAGCTGTCGTCAAGTTCGGTGGCGTCACTTTCCAAGATGCTCCCGTGGAGTATATAATGTAGTAGTAAACCTGCTAAACGTGAATGCTGCTTGGGGGCAAGGAGGCGGAGAGAGAGGCCATGATTCCAAGTCTTCGGCAACACACACGCTCCGTCCCAATCCAGAAAAACTCGCCCAACAGTACGTCGCTCTCTACCCCTGGAATGCACAGCCTGCACGGAACCCATGGAAGCCGAGTAGGGTATGTATACGACACCGGGATAATTGCCGTCGAGGCCGATCCAACTGTCCGAAAGACCGCGGCTCTGCCAGAGCCTGCGCGCGAGCCACTGTCGCCGTATCAAGCAAGGCGTGTCGATGCATCAGAAGTAAGTACCGGATTGTGCGTTCACACTTCGAGAGACTGATGTTGCCGGAGAAGTCAGGACTGAGTGAGAGTACACGGGTAGCTGACGTACTGATGACCCTCCGGAAGCGGCATGGTCCTGAGCTTCCTGCTCACGGCGGCTCTCCTCATACAGCGCTCTGTATTGTGCGATGACCTGGAACCTCAGATGCGTCTTGTTTTCTTTCGGGTGCTTGTCCCACGAGTCCGCCGAGACGAATCTTCGGCAGAGGAAACAGTACACCGTGTCCTCTGAAGGAGCATTGCCGTCGCGGGGCACAGTCGAGCTCGGGTGTCCCGCATTGCGAACATGAACTTCCCAGGACGCCCAGTTCGAGACGCGGGTGTCGCAAATGGGGCAGAGTAGGCTTGGGTCGCACTTCAATTCGTCCAGCCGTTGACGGTGCCTCAAGCTCTGCGAGTGTTTGAGGGTGTTCTGCGTGCCATTGGATAATATACCGCAGCTCTCGCACAGAAGCGAATGGTGTGGGAAGACGCATAGGTCAGGCTGAGAGCATATTCCGGTAAACATCATGGCAGGGCATTGGGTCTTGAGAGAGGGAGGCATGAGGCTAGGCGGGGAGTGGGTGTAGTATGCGGAGCGAAAGTACGTGTCCTCGCCTTCACAGCGCTGGCGTATCCTCTGGGACGTGAAAGCCGTG
The DNA here is from genome assembly GCF_022376455.1 of Epithele typhae. Lineage (NCBI taxonomy): Eukaryota > Fungi > Basidiomycota > Agaricomycetes > Polyporales > Epitheliaceae > Epithele > Epithele typhae. The sequence goes on along the minus strand of NW_025954332.1, from coordinate 35,179 downwards.
TGCAATGTTGAGAATCCTCCTCTACGCGTCATGAATGAGTCGCTTCGGCATGTACTACAAAGGATCTGGATATAAGTACGTACCTCAATGTTCTACCAACTCCCAGAAAGCTGAAAAGGAACCGACTTTAATCCCACCGAGGCGGTGTTTCGGGCAGTAGTCAAAGTACGAGACGAGATAATGTGCGAATAGGTTTGCGATACTGAGTGGGGAAAGAGTCAAGCTGGGCTCGATACGTATCATCGAGGCTGCGCAAGAATTTGAAATTGCGACCGTGAGCATAACACAATCAAGCAATCTTATCGTGATGTATCAAGAGCTTCTCATGCACGTAGGACAATACTTATTGGGCATCAGACCAGATGTAGGATACAGTCGAGTAGCTTGTCCGAGAGAATCGCGTGTACGCTTGCTGTGATATGCAAATCGTCCAACCAGAAGCCGCCATCCTCTGTCTCGGGGTCGTCTTCAGTGAGGTCAAATTCACACGGATCGTCCAAGACTTCGCTTAACACTTGATGCGACGAAAACAAAGACACACTTGCTTGCGAGCTACTTGAGGCGAAATCTTGCGCACGCTCGCGAAGACGTTCGTTCCAGGTCTGGACGCGCTCCGCCAATTCGCCTTCGTTGTCGGACGCTGCTGCTGGAGGAATCAGAGAAGGAATGGCTTTAGAAACAATTTCATATATGGAGAACGCCTTCATACCTTGTGGCGAGCGGTGCATTGGGGGCACGTCCACGAGGAGGAAGTTCCTGGCTCCGGCTTTGATGTAAAGGTCATCGAGCGCATCAAAGATGGTTTCTAATGGCGTTTCTAGGTCATCTGCGGCTGTTCTTCCACAGTCATTTATACCAATAAATACAACTGAGCTTGCCACGAACGTAACAGGTCAGATCAACTCCGAAGAAAATGAGGGGACAACGAACAGTAAGTTGACTTTGTAGGGTCCAGTGGCGGTTCGTCTTTGGGAGTGCTCTTCTTGGGATAGATGGCAAAAAAGCTTTCTATCTGGGTTGTTAGATCGTCCTCGGCAGTGGCCCCTGGAAATGCGAAATTATGGACACATGGCTTCTGGGGTGCATGTTGTAGGAGTTGGTCCGAAAGATAATTTGACTATAACATCCATCAGTACGAGAAACGGATATGCATCATTGGCGAAACTCACCCACGTCTTCCCCTCGTATTTGCTGTAAGAGTCACCCCTGAAGAACCAGGTTTAGCACAACAAAGTGGAAGCGTGTGTCGATTCGTACATGATGATCATGTTCTGGAGAGAACTGGTGCCCTTCCAATGGGGCCCCATGTGTGCAAGAGAGAGATATTCTGTCAAGGCGGTCTGCCAAGTCAGCGTCGGACTACATATGAGCTTTTACGAACTTGGCGTTTGCGCGTCCTGTTTGGTTCGTTTTGGACCGACGGACTGCTTTTGCTGAGAATACGACTCAGAACGCGGCTCTGTGGAAGTCGAGCGGGGACGCTTCATGAGGTTTGGTAGGAGGAGGATGCGCTAGTGAAGGCGATACTCGTGGAGTTTGGACACTGTCACGACGGTCAGAAACATTCAGTGACGCGCGTTTCCCAGCTCACTTCTCGCACATCCCGCCCTGATGGCGGACCTCACCAAGAGCGATGTTTCGCGTCCATCCGCACTCCCCACCGCACGGCTTCTCCAACGGCCCACACAGCCCCTCATCGACCAAGACTCGAATGAGTATCTTGACAATGTAGAAGAGGAGTGGAACAAGCGCGTCGACGTCGAGATCGAGACTCTCGTCGACAGCATGGTGGACATCGTCTCCCTGGCCGCGGTGCATTCTCCTGCGCAACTCTCCCGCTCTGCGTTTGTCTGCGCCCGGAGGCACTGACATGGCGGCTTTGGTCGACGCAGATGGGCGACAAGGACAAGTTCCGCATCGCCGAGGAAGCTTTCCAGGCGCAATGTCGCGCTGAGTCCATGGTGCGTGTCTCCTCCTCGCGCCCCGCTGCTCCCCCTCTGTTCCCCTCCATGCCACTGTGAACCGGCACCCGAGTGAACCACGCTCTAACGCGTGAAAGAGCAGATTCGCGCCGCGAACTCGCTCATGTCGACCACCCACTCCATGAAGCTCCTCCTCCTCCTCTCCGACGAGGCGCAGATTGCCAGGAGGCGCGACGCTGAGCTGCAAGGCGTACAGGCAGAGAAGACGGACGCGCAGAAGAAGGTCGCCGCGTTGCTCGACGAGCTACTCCTCGCGAGCAAGAGCTCGGGGTCGGGGTCGACGCTGTAGAGACTGGGCTCCTGCCTGTATGCATCCTTGTCGTCTTTGCTCAAGTTAATTGTAAACTTGCTTCACCGTCTTCTGCGCTATTAGGGAATGATGTGGAGGCATGTTTTAGTCTGCATGCACCCGGGGATGACGTTCTGACGTCCTGTCTTAGTTGTTCATGATGTCTATCGCTCGAGCGTCGCGCTAGATAGTCCATGTCTCTCTGGAACGCGAAGTCATACCGAGGTGCATGTGATGCTAGACCTTCCGAGGCAGAAGCCTGCATGGTGATACAAATAGGAGAACAAGCCCATCGGCTCGATGGTTGTAAGTTTGTTGTAAGTAGACAAATAGCGTATAAGTCAAGGCCAGGTCTCATCAAAGACCTCCAGCGTGGTGTAGGGTACACAATGACAAGTAAAGTACAATAATGGAAAGAAAGCTGTCGAACACATCAGCAAAACCTCGTTCGTGCGACTAGTCGCTCGTGAGATCTATCACATCCGCCGGGTTGTAGGCGGCCTTTTTCCGCTTTGCAGGCGGAGAAGCCCGCGTCGGCGGTGCGGTGCGGACCAACGACGTCTTTCCGCCCACCGTGGTAGCTACCGCAGGTGGTCCGTTGGTCGATGCTGACGTAGCCGCACCGAGAGCGGGTGTCTGCGAGCCGGCGGCGCTCGAGGTCGATTTCGTCTTGGTGGCCCCAGCGGCGGGCGGCTCACCGCGCATGAGCGCAGTGATCCTCGCGTGGTCGTCGCCGAGGATGGCCTCCAGCTGTGACGAGTCGGCGCTGATCAGCGCGAGCAACTCGACAATCTCCTGCTGCTTCGCCTTCCATCGCTCATGCTGGGCCAGCAGCGCTTTCTTGGTCACCTGCATGGAGACAGTCAGCGTCAGAAAGCGAACCCCAAGGAACATGAACCAGGATGGCACGCACTTGGAAGCTCTGCGGCTTCGAGCGGATGATCTCGCCGACCGCGAGGTCGCGGGCGTACGCCGAGACGCTGTCTTCAACGTGCCTGCAGCTGCTGTTCCCGATGCGCGAGAGCCGCGTCGTGCCCTCGTTTGCGTTCTGCGCCGTGAGGAACTGCCGCACGGTGCTGCAGTGCGTGCATGCGCACTTCCAGCGCCCGAGCGCTGCGATCTGGGGTGCGGGGTCGCGCGGGCGGGGGCCGAGCACGGTCTGCGCGTAGTGCAACGCGACGGCGCGGAAGAACGCGGTGTAGGGAGGTGCGGAGGGTGGAAGCGAGTACTTGCGAAGCAGAGCGTGCACTCCGGGGATCAGCGGAACGAGCGTCTGCTCGACGTAGTTGGCGGTGAGCGTCGAAGACGGAGGTTGAGTGAGGCGTTGCACGATGTGGGCGCCGGCATCCGGGTGTTTGTGGGCGAGGCAGAAGTCGAGCGCTTGCAAGAAGGGCTTTGGCGGGGTGGTGGTGTGTTGATACAGCCAGGGGTACGAGTTGGTGTTGGCGGATGGCAACGGTGCAGCTACCTCCACTGCGCTGGACCACTTGTTGAGCAGGCGTTCTTGGAGAACTTGGACGGCGTCTGCGACGGAGCCATCTACGGTGGTCGCGTGAGGGCGGAGCTGAAGGATGAAGCCTTGTAACTGTGCCGGCGTCAGACGGAGCTGTTCAAGCCCTGGAAGAACACTGATGGACTATGAGCGAATATTCATGAAGTAATAACTGAGTAGACTTACGTCGTGAGCAGAACATCAGGGTTCCCGCACACTGCCACCGCCTCCATGAGACGACCTACATCCTCTGCTTGGAACCCCGCTGACACTCCTGCCACGGCGAGCATGTACTTTCCAATGATCACCTCACAGAACTCTTCCAATTCCGGAGGCCTTGCGCGATCGTTTTGACGTCTTTTCAAGATCTCGGAAACGTAGACAGTGAGAGGAAGCAAGACGTGCTGAACACGGCGCAAAAGGGTATCATTTGCTAACTCGTCGAACTTGAGCAGCTTGGTGAATGCAGTAGGTAGAAGGTCTTCGCGATCGAGATCGAAGCACGCGTTGATGTATGGCGTGGCTGCATCATAGTGTTGCGTATCAGTCGGAGGCTGGGTGGTAGTTGCCATCGGGGCGTAAAAGTCGACGTCGTTGATGGCCTTCGCAAGGAACTCCTTGGCGTTGGCTATACGAACGTCGTCGGGAATCTGGACTTCGGTATACATGCAAACAGCGTTCTTGAGCAGATACCGGCTGTCACCCAGTTGCTTGGTCTGTGGTAGAACACTAGCATGCCTTTGAGCACGGACGTGAGCAGCTTCCGCAAACCGACTTACGTGTTTTGAAGGAGTTCCAGTCCTCCGTATGCCAAGGCTTGCCGAATCAACGGAGCAGGATCGTCGTCACCAGGAACGTGGAGCGTGTAGAAACGCTTCAACCGCTGAGCCTTGAACCACTGCTTCGCCGATTTTTCGTGAGGTAGATGTTTATCTTGCCAAGCCTCAAGCTTGTCGAGAAGCTGGAATGTCATCACGTCTGAGGGCGTGGTGCTGACGGCCGATTCTAGACTAGTTACGGCCAGCGCTGAGTCAGATAGATATTACGGCTCACTATGATGACTGCGTACCAGGGAAGCATAGGCAACAGCCCGAACGTCTCGATGGCGTTTCTGATATGCTCGAATTGCACCAAAGGAATTTCGCCGCAAGCTCTCGCCATCCTCATCCAGAGAGACTGACGGCCCCACTTCGTGGCCACAAAGGACAGAGCCTTCACCGAACTTGGAGTTTGCTTGTCCTTCAGTAGCATCTTCACCATCTCGAGCTCCGCCGCGGTAGGTTTCGAGCCCTCGCAATGGCTGAGCGCCGTGCAGGCGTAATGTTGGGTATTGCCACCTCCGAGGATTGAACACGTGGCCCAGAAGGGCCACACAACAAGCAGCGTACGGCGATAGACTAGAAGAAATGTCATGCGTAAAACGAAAATTAGTGATGTGAGGAGACGTCACTAACTACGTTCCAGCGATCCCGAATCCTGTTACCCAGTGACCCAACGTGAGTTGATCTGCGAACGGCAAGATGAGACGGAGAAACTCACATTGCCTGTATACCCTTCCCATGATTGCTCGTCATGGGCCCCCGCGACCACACTTTTTGTCAAGTCCGCTGGGATGGTTTCTGTTTTCGGATCGAAACGAAGCGGCTCCTTCTGGATGGGTACGCCGTTGATGTCCACCAAGCGAGTTAGTTGCACGTCCGTTTCACAGACCTCTCCCATGTCGACGTCGTCCGATCCATAGTCGCTATGATCGTCGTCGTAATAACTTCGGTGTCGTCTGTTGTACTCCCACGAGTCGGCGGGTTCACCGTGAATCGTGAGACTGCCGCGTTGCTCGATTTCGAGATTTGCGAAACCGATGCGGAACCCAAGCGGGCCGCCAATCTCCTGGAGAAGTCCAATAAGGTGTGCGTCCGGTCCCTTGAGACCACTGCCGTTCAAGCCTGCGTGAGAATATTGATGTTCGAGGAGACAGACGAGCTTTTGAGGGCCGTTCGCTTGCTCCTGTTTCCACGAGCGGAGGACGTGCTCGAGGCGTGGCTTAACTTCGGCGAAAGTCGGTAGGGCAGGGCGGAGAGTGGTTGTTGTGTGGAGGAGGTTGAAGGAAAGGGCGAGTCGGTATCCAGACGTGATGGGCTTCACTTCGTGCTCCACGTCGGTGTACCAGGCGAGCGCTGTCAGGCCGGACAAACTGTCGGCGGAATGCTCGTACGTCTTGGATTCTCCACCATGCGAGACTTGAACCTCGCCACCTGAGAACTCGGAGGGCAAGACGACAACGATCGTGGCGAACATGCCATTCACCTTCTCCGTGCTATGCAGATATCAGGTGTCAACAGCGAGATTTGACAACATGCATTACTCACTCGACGTGCGGCAGAAAGCTTCGGAGCGAGGAGTACTGTGCGTAACTATCACGAGCACCACATCGTTTCGACCAGTGCTACTTACTGGGAGCCTTTTTCGTACAACAGCAACTTGTACAGCTCGCATCGAGGTTTACTTGCAATATAGTTGACGCCCAAAGTTTTACACACGTCGCGAACGAGGGAGTCCATGAACGGTGCCCAGGTTGTACTGCGGAAGCGGACCTTAGGCACACTGCTCAGACGCAGCATTTGTCGCAACGAAGACAGACGTACCTTGGACCCGTCAATTTCCCAAGTATCGCGCACCGTCTTGTCCACGATAGTCTTGTCAGCCTTGCCAAACGGAGCCTGTGCAGCGTGTTCCTTTATCGCGACGGCCTCTCGTGTGCTTAAGGGTAGCCCGACGGTACCGAAGTCGTCAATTGAGAGGAGGGGGTTGGGATATTGTTGCTCCGCCCATGAGTTGATGAAAGAGAACTCGCCAGAGAAGCCCAGATCTTCGTCAATGATCTCCTGAAGGTCGCCCTGAACATATATTGAGTCGCGCTTCTGCAGGATGCGATGTCACTGGAGACTTACCAGGATATTTTGTGATGGATCCTCTACCCCCTCGTCTTCAGCATCCACTTCATCGCCCACTTCTGCTATGTTCAAGTCTCCAAAGCAAAGCAGGGTCTTCTGATCGTCTGACGAGGGACCGGGGGTGGTCGTGACCGTCTGGGCCTGCCGGCACGGTCTTCTCAGTTCTAGCATCCCGCTGGGAGTATGCGTACTCACAGAGGTACTAGGTGGGCGCATAGCTAGGCGAAGCAGATGGCATAGAAATGTGGAAGAGCCAGGGTGTGAGGAGAAGAAGTTAACGACCGATAACAAATTCAGGCTGGTGCGCGACTCCTCCGCAGTGACGCGTCATGCGTGATGGCCCAAGTCGCTCACATGACCGTGACCGCACGCGTTAGTAGAGTATTTGCCTCACTTCCGAGCTTGTGCAGCGTGCTGTATCCGAGCACGCAAACAATATCGCTGAGTTTATATGAGAAGCTTGGCAAGGTCAACGAGGGGTCCGTCTCCAGTGTGTCCGCCGGGCAAGACTGAGCTTACTTCATGACTGGTCAAATTTTATTCAATAAACGCCACTACGATATAGAGAAAATGAGGGAAGTATGTGTCAGAGAAGAAAATGGTCAGACACAAAGGAGATATGATGTACATGATACTTAGGAATAAGTTTAGTCGAACAGTTAGTCGCTCGTCAGATCTATCACATCTGACGGATTATAAGACGCCTTGCTACGCTTCGCGGAAGGAGCGGCATCACCGGTCGGCGGCGCCTTCCGAACTAAAGATGCCTTACTGCTTGCCGCGGAGGCTGCCGCAGGCTGCGCTCGTGGTCCGTTGGTCGGCACTGGCTTCTGCACACCGAGGGCCGGTGTCCTAGCGGTATTCGTGTTCGAGTCCATAGACTTCGACGGCCCAGACGTGGGCGTGCTTGCAGGGGCAGGGTCGCCCCGCACGAGGGCGGCGATCCTGAGGTAGTCCTCTCCGAGAGTGGCTTTCAACTGCGCCGATTCGGCGTTGATCTGGGCCAGGAGCCTCGTGCCTTGTTGTTGCTTCGCCTTCCACTCCTCATGCTGAACCAACAGCGGCCCTTTGCTCACCTGTCCGAAAGAGGCTGTGTCAGGAAACGAAGCAAAAAAAGCACGTGGGATGGGACGTACTTGGAAACTTTGCGGTTTCGAATGGACAACCACCCCAACTGCAAGCTCCCGCGCGTACATTGAAACATATCCGCCAACATGCTTACAGTTCGGTGCGCCGATGCGCTCCAACCGCATTGAGCTTTGGTTTGCGTTCTGCGACGCAAGGAAACGTCGCACGGTGCTACAGTGCGCACATGTACACGTCCAGCGCGCGAGCGCGGCAATCTGTGGTGCAGGGTCGCGTGGACGAGGGCCGAGCACGGTGTGTGCATAATGGAGCGCGGCGGCGCGGAAGAGCGCGGCGTACGGGGTTGCGGAGGGCGACAGCTTGTGTTTGCAGAGAAGCTCGTGAACTTCGGGAATCAACGGCGCCAGAGTGCGTTCGACGTAGTTTTCGGTAAGTTTCGTCGTCGGTGAGGGTTGGGTGAGGCGCTGGATTATGTGGGCTCCGGCGTCGGAGTAAGTGTGTGTGAGGCAGAATTCGAGGGCGACGAGGAAGGGTTTGGTCGACTGTGTCGAAAGGTAGGACGAGTAGTGAGGGTGCTCCGTTGACACGAGCTCTACGGTGCTGGACCACTTTTTGAGCAGGCGCTGTTGCAATTCTCGAAAGGCGTCCGCGGTCAATCCGTCACGATCCACCTTGCAAGGTCCCAGTTGTAATATGAACCCTTCCAGCTACGATGGAGCCAACCCGAGTCCTCCCAGCCCCGGGAGAACGCTGATGGTACATTAGCGCGAGTCCAAAATGCACGGAAAGCAGACCTACGTTCTGTAAAGGATTTCTGGTTTTCCGCTTAGAGCTACGGTCTCGACTACACGGCCTACGTCCTCTGCTTTGAAACCTGCCGCTGCACCGGCGGCGACGGCGATCATGTACTGCGCAACGATCGCCTCACAGAACTCTGGCAGCCCGACAGGAGGCTTTGTTGGTTCCTAGTGTTCCGGTGTACGCCCTCATCCGAGGCACTACCAGTATGCTTAGTCATGTATACTACGTTCCCACGCATTGTACAGTACTATGCCGCCGTATCGTCCTAGATCGATATCCAATCTATCATCCTATCCACCATCGTCGTCCTATCCGACACCCTGTCCGTCATCCGGCGTCCTTTCGCCTCTACGGCTCTCTTCGTCCACTGCTCGATTCTTCACAGGCTTTCGGTCGCTTGGGTATCCCTTCACGATATCGCCGATGTATGTAGTGAGAGGGAGTAGGACTTGCTGGTTGCGGCGTAGCAGAGCGTCGCTCGTCAATCCACCGAACTTGAGCAGCTTCTTAAATACAGACTCGAGTTGATCTTCGCGAGCGAGATCAAAGCAAACTTGAGTGTATAATTTGACGGCTTCGTACTGTTGCGCCTCGTTCTGAAGGAGAGCCGTTCCAGCCTTGGTCGTAGAGAAATCCGCATCGTTGATGGCCTTCGACAGAAGCTCTTGAGAGATTTGCGTGCGATCTTTCCTCGAGATCTTGTCTGCGGAGTGCATATACACGGCGTGTCTGAGAAGGCTTGGGCTGTCGGCGAGTCTCATAATCTGTGGTAGTACGCTGATAATGGTCGTGTAAGCGGACGTAAATATGGAAGGTTGAGATATACACACGTATTCTGGAGAAGTTTCAGGCGTCCGTGCGCCAGTGTCTGCTGTATGAGTGTGGCGGCTTCGTCGTCGCTGGGGATGCGGAGAGCAGATAAACGCTTCAGCCGTTGAGCTTTGACCCACTTCTTGGTCTCTGCGCGGGAAGACTGCTTGTCTTGCAAATCCTCGAGTCCGTCGAGAAGCCTGAGCGTCATTATATCCGAGGGAGTGTTGCGGACCGCTTCTTCCAGACTACATACAACCCATGTCAGAAAGTCCGCATCGCTCATACAAAAAGTACGCACTAGGGAAGCATAGAGGATAATCCGAACGTTTCGATGGCATCTTTGACATGCTCTAGAGTCACCAGAGGGGTATGGCCGCAGGCTTTCGCCATCCTCGGCCAGAGGGACTGGCAATCCCACAGAGTGGCCATAAAAGAAAGCGCGTCGACTGAATCTGAACTTTGCTGGTCGTTAAGGAGCATCTTGACCATCTGAAGTTGAGCCGCAGTCGGCGTCGAGCTTTCACAGTCGCTGAGGACCGTGCAGGCGTAGTCGTGGGCGTCTTCATCCCCAAGCATCGAACCCGCGGCCCAAAAGGGCCATACGACGAGCAGCGTACGACGGTAAACTAGAACCAGAGTCAGACAGTTAGTAATGAGGAAATAGACGCGCAAGTAACGATGGACTTGCCTCGTTCTATCGAACCAGCAGACTTTCGCCGCCACGTCCATCAGTATTATGACCAACTAGCCGGAGACGAGACCCAACTCACATTACCCATGTACCCTTCCCATGACTGTTCATCGTGTTCGCCGTCCATGACATGGTCCGTTAGGGCCTTCGGGATGGTTTCAGTCAACTCGTCAAGATGAATAGGCTCGTCTCGGATGACATCGCCGTTGATGTCGACCAGGCGCGTGAGCTCTACGTCCGTATCGCAGATCTCTCCCATGCCCACGTCGTCTTCTCCGTAGTTGTCGTCTTCGGCGTCATCGTAATAGCAGTACCGCTGCCGACCCCACCCTCCACGGCCCGCGCCGGTTGTGCGCCCAATAGTCGGCAGGTTCTCCGTGGATCTCAAGGGAGCCCTGCTGTTCGATGTTGAGATTCGCGAAGCCGACGCGGAACCCGTGTGGCCCGCCGACCTCCTCGAGCAGTCCAACGAGATGCGCGTCCTGCCCCTTCAGACAACTGGCGCCGAGACCTGCATGCGAGTACTGATGTTCGAGGAGACAAACAAGCTTCTTAGGGCCGTTCGCTTCATCCTGCTTCCATGAACGGAGAATGTGCTCAAGGCGCGGCTTGAGTCCAGCGAAGCTCGGTAACGAGGGGCGGAGGGTATTCGTGGTGTGGAGAAGGTTAAACGAGAGGGCAAGTCGGTACCCGGACGTGATGGGCTTGACCTCGTGCTCCACATCGGTGTACCAGGCGAGTGCTGTCAGCCCAGCAAGGCTGTTTTCGGAGTGCTCGTACATCTCGGACTTCCCTCCGTGTGATACTCGAACCGCACCGCCTGAAAACTCAGAGGGCAGGATGATGACGACGGTAGCGAACATTCCGTTAACCTTCTCCGTGCTACACGACTATCATTCAGAGCAGATCAGACAAGAATAAGTGTAGTACTCACTCGACATGCGGAAGGAAGCTGTGAGAGGAGAGTGCGTCAGTCCTAATATCGCGAGAGTTTGCATGCCACTCACTGAGAGCCCTTTTCGTACAACAACAGCTTGTAAAGTTCACATCGAGGTCTACTCGCATGAAAGTTGACTCCCAGGGTCTCACATATGTTACGAACTAGGGTGTCCATGAACGGTTTCCAGGCTGCACTGCGAAAGTGGATCTGTTACATCGGAACACAGTTCAGACGCCAGATGTTCGTTATAATGGACAGACGTACCTTGGACCCGTCTATCTCCCATGTGTCCCGCACCGTCTTGTCCACAATGGTCTTGTCGGCCATGCCGAACGGGGCTTGCGCAGCATGCTCCTTGATTGCGAGGGCGTCCCGTACGCCGAGGGGTAGCCCGACGCTCCCGAAGCCGTTTATGGATAGGAGCGGGTTGGGAAACTCCTGCTCTGCCCACGATTTATGGAAGGAGAACGAGCCTGAGAAGTCAAGCTTGTTGTCGATGATGTTCTGGAGGTCGCCCTAAACATATACGGAGTCGGCGTCCCGAGCCTGCGGTTGTCGAGAGACCGCATCAACGGTGACGTACCCGGATGTCCTTCGACGGGTTCTTCACCTTCTTGTCCTCAGCGTTGATCTCATCATCCTCGTCGTCCATGGCAGGGTCTCCAAAGCAGACGAGGATCTCTTCTTCTTGTGGGACGGTCGCGACCGTGGTTGCCGCCTCTTTGGCCTGGTGCAACGCATGATTCTCAATCAACGTGCGGCGTGAAGAAGCGCGAGATAATTACAGAGTGGCTAGTGCGGGACATCTTCAATGCTGAGACTCGAGAGCCAATCGATCTGGGAGAGTGGGGGAAGAGAGGGTGAAAAGCTGTCTGCCGTAGCGATTGCCGGGGGGACGCGCGATGAGGTGTGATGACTGCTCACGTGACCGTGACTACTCGCGTCGTCGTCACGCGTCATGCGGCCCGGCCCGGCGCCGGCTACTGTGGCAGGACTTGGCCCTGTCGCGACAGGACACCATTGCGCGCAGGTTCTGTTCGCCCCTGTTCGCCCACACCACCTCGGTCCTCTGTACTGAACACTTCCTGCTTCGTTTGCAGCAGATTTAGTAGCAGCAGGTCTGTCCTTGCCCTCCGCTTTCGAGACGACAGCCCATGGTGTCGCAAACGTGGTATGATTGCTTCGTATCGATACACGCTGCACAGATGTACATCTATGATCGGCCACGTTAACCATGCGCGATCCTGCGATGGTCTGGACTTTACTTCAAGTGGCGGAGAAGAGGTGAAATGAATGTATCCTGACTTGACGGAAGACGGGAGTGAAGCGTTGACCAGCACGCCATCGCTGTCCCAGCAGATCACACGAATCTACGTTGAAGCACAACAGGATGTAGGATTGAGGGTGGTATAGCGGGGGGGCGGGGTGCACTTGGGGGGATATGGGGCTGACTCGCGCACTCAGCAGGAAACTTCACGGCATTTACAAAAGGCGGCGAGCCGTCACGGCCATACGACCGGCCTCTGGGTCTTTTGTGCCTTCTGCTCCCATTGAGGGATTTAGCTTCGAGCCTGAGGGTTTGCGGCTGTTCGAGAGATGATGATAGGAGACAAGGCGCAGTAGCGGAAGATGGCAGAAGATATGCGGACGCCGGAGGTCAAATTCCAATTTCTAAACTCAGGCAGTGATATTGGTTCGGAGATGATGCGGAGGTTGAACGCACGTTGAACGTTGATGCATGATGGGTGCCGATCGAGACAAGACGGGATCCGGAACGTCCCACATTCGAGACATGAATAGTCTGGCAGTGCACTCCGGAGTTCGCTCCCCACGCGAACCCCACGCACAGCTTCGGTAGTCGTCGGTCTTCATACGCAGCGCCCTCACCGCCTGCGCTCGCTTTACTCTCCACTTCCATGACCTCCCCTCCTGTAGGGCGCGCCTCTTGCTGAGCTTACGACTTCGTTGTTTCCCGGGAATTTCGTCCTCTTTTTTCAACCCAGCCATGGGCGCGATCTTTTCGAGTGGACAACCCGGCTCAGGTTTGTCTGACCTGGGCACGCACAGTCCGCGACGGTCTAACACTCGCTCCAATGGTAACCCTTTCCAATGCGACCATGGAAACTCGGGAACCCCTCCGGGTGGCCTTGTGAACTCGAATCCGCCTCCAATGAACTTGGCACCTATTGGTACACAACTGCAGCATTCGACGCGCCGTTCCGGTTTCATAGCGTGTCTTGTGTCGACAATGCCACGGCAGCATGCCAACGCAGCAGTGCGATGCAGAACCTCAATGGCGATTGGAAGCTATTCGTCGATCCAAACAACGCGAGCAACACTGTCCGTGTAACGTTCGGATCTGGACCCAAGGCGAAGCTTGTCTTTCAGGGTGAGTGGTGCAGGATTCCGATGTAAAAGATTTCTCACGTGTCAGTCGCACAGGGAACTCGCTGGAGGTTTGGGGGGCGCAGATAGAGCCAAATAATGGCCCCAGTGGCGGCTCTTCGTACACCATCGACGGAGACAAAGCCACCGTTACGGGGTTTCAAGATCCCTCGGATATCAACGACGTTATTCTTCGCAGCTGGATGGGCAGTTACGGGAACCATACACTCACCATAGAGAACGACGGCGCGGCCCTTGGAATCGACTTCTTCAAAATTGGTCGTCCTCCAGACACGTCTCCAGACCCGGCATCGTCGTCAGCCTCTACGTCAACCATTGCGACTTCAAGCTCTCCTGTGTCGTCGTCATTCCCCGTTGGCTCTCCTCATGGTATGTACATCAGGAAAAACCCAAATTCATAATGAGACATTACTGAGGCTTGTGAGGGCTAATGAGCCGGATTATCGCGTTATTCAAAAGTATTATTTTTCGCTTACCCATCTGCTAACGAGAAACCATTACATGGAGAAGGAAGAGTTAGTCGTGAGAGCAGGCCCTCACCAGGCGCATTTAGTCTCATTCATGTCCGTAGATCACTGATTCAAGCTCTGAATATCGAGTCGTAGCACTCATCCATACAATATAGCGCAATCATGAACATTGACTCAGTATCGGATGCATAGCAACAGCGACATAGATGTAGTACATATCAACGATCGAGAAATGATGACACAATGTAAACGGTACCAGAGCCTGCCAGGTCCGCCACGAAGCGCACAGAAATTACGGAGGAACATAAAGGGCGCGATGCTCGAACACTGGACCTCCTTTGCGGGGTAGCGCCAGTTGGGGGCACGCGCGAACACGGAATGCACACCGCAAGCACTCCACGCGCACGGGCGGCCCTCTCGAGCTCTTCGAGCACTTACCGGTCCTCTCACAGATCGCACCCTCAACGGCGCACGAACGTGCCCTGGCCCCATGCATGAGGCCTTGAGGCCTGAGGCCTTGGAGACGTCCTCCCGCGCGGTTCTTCTCCATCGGGCGGGCCTGCCACCCCGGCCCGCCAGCCGTCTGCATCCTGACCCACCCTCGTCCCTTCCCGGCCGTCGACCTCGGGGACGACAAACGTGCCCCTGAGCGGGACCGTGTACGTGCTCACGTCGTGTGCCACCAGGCACCGACGAGAGTGCGCCCGCTGATGACGTGCCGTCGTTCATTGGTAGGACGTGGACGTGGACGGCGACGACGACAACGCCGTCCCGGTGGCGGACGCAGCTGTGGTGCGCATATCGCGCGGGGGTCTGTGTGTGTGTGCGTATGGGGGGAGGATGATGGGGGAAAATGAAAAGAGGCAAGACAGCGATAGAGGAAGAGAGGTCAGGGCACACACGGGGAGAAAACAGGTTAACTAAGGAGAGCGGACGGATGAAAGTACACGTACACCACCTCGCCGGTGACAAAGATGTTTGCGATTCCAAGGCACGTCCGGTCGATGTCGATGTCCGGGTCCGTCGGACTGGCCGCACGCTGGTGCGTTTCGTCCGACTCGTGCTCTTCGTCGCACTCGCCGATGGGGATAGAGGAGCGGTAGGTGAGCAGGGGCATGGGCAGGAGATCACGACGGGGGTACTCACAGATTCCCGAGATGCTGGAACGGGAGGCGGGTGGACCACCGCGGTCGAAGACGCGTTGACCTCTGGCAGAGGGGTGGGCGTCGTCAGTAGCGCGAATGAGATCAACCTGGCTCATAAGTGGCCCAAGGAGCGTGACCAGGTTTTGGTGTCACCCCTCTCGCCTGCAGGGCGGGTCCATGCAATCATAAGATTGAGACACTCACCACCTAGATGCACAGGCTGACACCGTCGAAAGTCTTGGGGCTCCGTGAAGATGTGCGTTGCCCGAACTAGATCGCCCGCCCAAGACCCGGATGTCGGATGCGCGGCCTTCGAGGTGTCGTCGCGGAGGAATGAGGGGGATGGGGAGGGCTATGTTGCCATGGGCTCTGGAGGGGGGCCGCTGGTAACCATGGGGCTCTCGACGGAGGAGTCGAGGGACGTCCTTGTCTATGTCCGCGGGGCCCGTACGAATCGAGGGAGGAGCCGGTCAAGTTGTCGTCGGAGTCACGTAGACCATCGTGGTCGTGGTCGACGTCGTACGCAACCGAGACGAGTCCACGAAAGCGCTGGGGCGAAGAAAGACCTAGTGCGGCTGGTGAAGTGGCCAGTGGGTATCCGGAAAGTGGGCCGCGGGGGAAAACAAAATCGCTACGTTGAAGGAGAAGGGGAGGGGTGAAGGTGGTGGTGGAGGAGGAGGAGGAGGAGGAGGAGGAGGTTGGTCAGCACGGAGCGGGGACACCGAAGGGACGCGCGTCGTCGCGTTGCGGATGGGGCGATCCGCGTCGCCCGTAGTTGCTACTGCTAGCTTCGCATGGTTGTTGTCTCTGGTCCCTCCACTGCTCTACATACATCCCTTGTCGTTCACGAAGCGGCCGAAGCCTGCCATCCGGCGCTCTTGCTTGAGCTCGCACTATGTTGTTGTGAGTTCCCGTGCCTTCCCCGCGCTCTGTCCGTACTCTTAATCCCCCACCTTCCGCCAACCAGGACCCGTACTATTGTCATGAAGAAACCGTGAAGCTCTGCATGCGCACGCGTTTCTTTGCGTATCCAGACCCACCTCCGTTTTCCACATGCACCCCTTCCGCTCCTTCAGCTCCCCCATTGTGTATTTCCTTCATCGAACTTCACGACTGCACGCTTCCGTCGTCTTCGCCGCCGCTCTCCCCATCCTCCAACGCTCACAAGCACACTTCGCAGCCGCACGAGGGCTGTCAGGCCACCGAAAGCTTGGGTTCGAGCACAAAGTCTGACGATATCTCAAGTACGTTAGACCGTATCCTATGTACGTCCTCCCATCATCCGCGCCATAACTCGTTCCTCCATCCCACACACCGCCGCGCCTGCACCAACACCCCCGCGCGCCAACATGACGCGGCCGCCTCGCCGCAGAGACATATCCCATTCCTGGGCGCGCGGGCGCGACGCCGTACAGCGCAGGGTCCTCGCACAGTTCGCGCGGTCGTCGATGTCGACGTCACCGTCCCCCGCGTCGAGCACGCCCCTTCGACTCCGAGTCCCCTCGAGGTTCTCTATCAAGTACCGGGTGCTGGGCGCGAAGATCGGGCACGATGTGGTGAGTCACAGTCAGCTTCACTTACACCCAGCTCGCCCCGAGCGTGCCCATCCCCGACAGCGCGACGTACTACGGCTCGCACACATCCTCGCACAACGGACCGCCACGCACAGTACAATCGTGTGGGGCTCCCATAGCCAAAGTGGTACCTCGAAGCGTTCGCCACGGGCCCGCGCACATGCCCTGGTTCGTCGCCCTCCTCCCCTGGTGCGCGCCCTCGACGTGCTCGAACGCGTCATCCTCTGGTTGCCCTCCCATGTTCACGTCGCTTCCAACTAGGGATACGCACACACGCTGCACACGCATTCCGCGAACAACGCTGCGATCGCTGCGCCGGAGTAGCCGAGCTACGCGCCGAACCCTCACCGGCACATTTACTCGTCGGGCTCCCCACCTCGTTACCCGTCGTCCCAGCCGGCAAACGTGTTGATCACACAAGGCAAGTAGCATGACCACGGAGAGATGGGTGACCGGGACACTGAACATTCAGGTAAGTTCTCATTGACGAATCAGTACTGTAGAATGTGGGCAGTCGTACATTAGATCATGAAGCAATGACTGCTTTTCCTGTGTCCGATCTATGTGTGCTGATGTGTGAGCAGCGGGGAAAGTCATGCACCATTGCTACTACTCGTCGAGATCCAGTCGAAAGTATCATCATTGGCTAACTGCATGTACATATATCCGCTACAGCCACTCAAGCATGTCAAATTATACCTCATGTGCCCCATAAGCGACCAGAAGGAAGGCGATAGTCTGACAAAGTGTCTGTAAACTGTGGTGAGTTGGAACAGCGGCAATATTTTGGCGTATATCGGCTTACCAATATTTTACCTCTCAATAGGAATTTGGGTTTTTCCTGATGTAGTCCCTCTTGAGGCCAATTGAAGTCACTTGAACCTCCTGCTGTAGGCGGTTTAGCCACATCAGGCGGCCTCAGCAAGAACGGCGGGCTATCCGCGGGGGGTATCGCAGGCATCGTGACCGGTCTACTCCTCCTCCTCCTCCTCCTCCTCCTCCTCCTCCTCCTCCTCCTCCTCCTCCTCCTCCTGCTAGTCGCGCTCTGGCTCGTACGCAGGCGGAGACAAGCCCAGACGCGGGGCACGCTCCACCGATTCGGTGAGTCTTTCCTCTCTGCGCTCCGTTTTTCGAATTTGAATTCAACCTCGTGTGCAGAACCGCGCGCCCTCGTCACCCCTTCGCCACGGCGCCGCGCCGCGCCGTCGTTGACTCCACTTCCGCTGCCGCTCTCAGACAAGACAGACAAGCACCTCTCGATCGCACCAAGCGCGGTCACCACGCTCCCGCCGTACGGCGCCGTGGGCGACTTCAAGGCGTCGGAGTACAACATGGGCGACCCCGCGCCCCCGGCCCCGCCCGCTGAGGCACCGGCACATGCTTCCGTAGGGCACGAAACACCTCTATCCTCACTGCGGCGACATCCGGAGGACTTCGCAGGCTTGGACCACGAGCTCTAGCTAAACACGCCGACCTGCCTTCGCGCGCCGTACAGCGAAGTTCTACCGCGGCCGCTGCTGGGCAGCCCGGGTCGGGTCGCTCTGTTTCTCCCACCGTCGATCGCTTCACGTCGCGCTAGTGCGTTATGTGACGCTCGCCGCGTTCTTTATACTAGCACGTTTGTTTCTTTGCTTGCTTACCTCCTCGTCCCCGTTCATTGTACCTATTCTAGACGCTCTCGCTCCTGGTTTTTGATTTGAGCCCATCCGATTTCGAAATTGCATATATCCTTCCCAATTCGCAGCGCAGTGTGCAGCGGTTGTCTCCGCCAGGATCAAGCCACGCGTGTCTGCGCAAGCAGCTCACAGGAGGGTGCATGCATCAGAAATAAGTCGCGATAGAATACAGAACGCGCACGCGAGCGACGGATACACTCCACCACGCCGGCAGCCAAGAATACAAGCAACAACCCGTGCCCCCGCCTAACACTCCTACCCCGGCCTCGACGACGCCCCAGACACCGTTCCCGCCTCGCCGCCGGTCCCTCTCGCGCTCCGCCGGTCCCCCGCGCCGGCGTACAGGTCGCTGTAAGGCGGCGGCATGACCCGCGCGCGCGTCGGCGCCCCGCGCGCGTACGGCGGCACTTCCGGCACGTCCTCGTCCTCGTCCTCGCCCGGGCGGCCGCCCGCGAGGCGCACGCCCCCGTCGACGGAGTACGCCGTCCGCCCGGACGCGTTCGTCTCCAGCGAGCGCGAGCGGCCGAGGTCGTCCCCCGCGCCCGCGCGGGAAGGAGGGGGCACCGCGCTCGGGGCGTGCGTGCGGGCCTGGCGCGAGGTGGTGGTGGGGCCTGCGGGGCGGCCTCCGCCTGGGTGGACGTGTCGCGTTTTCTCAGATGTGAGGGGCGGCGCGGGTGCGGGTGCGGGCGCGGGCGAGGCCGGCTCGTGGACGGTCGCGCGCGCGGAGGCGAGCGAGAGGGACGTGGAGGGTTGGCGCGTGAGCGCGAGGTGCGCCCACGCCGCCGCGGCGCGCCTGGACAACGGGGACGGGCGCGCGAGCGTCGCGGGAGGCGAGGGCAACAGCGGGGCGGTGGGTGTTGACGGGATGCTGGACGTCGCGGACGACCAGACGAAGTTGATAGGGCTCGCGATGTCTTCCGCTTCCGCTAGAGGAGGCGCGGCGGCGGAAGGGTCTGAAGAAGACCCGCTGCGCAGCGTGCCCGAGGTCGAGGTGAGGCCCGTGTACGCCACGGTTTCCATCATGCTGGAAGGTGTGGAAGGCAGGGAGGTCGCTCGAACGCCGTCTGATGTCAGAGACTGCACGGCGCGGAATCCATCTGCAAGAAGGAGGCAAAGGGAAGAAGGGAGCGGGAGAGAGTGTGATGGTCGTGTGCATTGATCAGCCGCACGTCCTCCGCGGGCAGAAGAAGAAAACGCACCTTCGCTCCCGGGCGAACGCGCGCGTCGGCGTTTGCGCTGCCAGAAAAAGAGCGCGACCGCGATGATCACGAGCAGAAGCACACCGGCCGCGACGCCTGCAATTACGCCTGTGTTGAAATGGGCGCCGGCCGCGGATTGGACAACCCCTGGGGTGGCCGTGGAGGAGTCGGAGAGCGTATTGGTGCCCAACGTTACCGTTGCTAGAGACGTGCCAGGGGAACCATTCACAAGCGCTGTGGATCCTTGAGACGAGGAGGACGAGGAGGATTGCGAAAAGGAAGAGAGTGTACTGGCAGATAGAGTGACGCTATCGGAGGTACTCGTTGGCCCCTGCTGCTGGGTCGACCGACTCTGAGACGGGGAGGACGACGAACCCTCGGTTGTGACGAGAATTGAAGAAGATACGGCCCGGATAGTCGTGGTTGGAGGATCCGTGGATGTCTCGGCGCTCATTGGGATCAAAGGAAGAGTAAGTGTAGTCACACTTGCCTGGTCAGAGGTTGGTGTTGCGCCGTTGGTGGGAGTCTCATACTGAGTGCCGTCCCAGAGCACGGTTACGGTCTCGGAGACAACCACAGTCGTAACGACGACTCTACGCGAGTGAAGCCGTGGGTCTCGACGTGCATAGTGATAGGACGGGGAAGGGGAAGCTTGTGCAGGTCACTGTCTGCGACAACGTATACCACTGCAGTGGTCTCACCTTGTCGTTGAAAGCACCCCGAAGCAATTCCTTCGCGAACTTGGGGGGTGTTGCAACCATGAATACTATCGCGATCCACTTTTGACGACGAAAGTGACCCGTCCTGTGGACTCTCGTCTCCCACTCCAAAAGATGGCGTGTCGCTGGAGGGGGCAAGGTCTTGACGAATGAAGCCGAGGTCCCCCGTGCTCTGAGCTAGTGTTGCATCGCATCGATGAGGAGCGGAGGGTTCGCGGGAACTGTATGAAAGCTACGTTAGACCCTCACCTGCCCCCGGGAAAACTCGCTGCACGAAGCTACTGACCTCGCGTGAGAAAAAGAACATGAAAGGAGCGACGGCATAGAAAAGAGCGTGGGGTCAAGGGAGAGCGCGGCCTCGAGCGGCACCCAAGTGCGCGCGGACAGGATAGACGACAGGGAGAGCAGTGAGGCAGACGTTCCCGCGGATGGACAGACTGGCAAAGCTGGATCACAGACAACATCAATGACAGGCGCGCGGGAAGAGATGCACGGAATGGGATATATGCGTACGAGTTTGTGTCCGAATCAGCGCTGTTGGAGCGGCAGATGCACAGCAGCCTCAGTTTGGGCTGGCCTTTTGGGCAAAGCGATGATGCCTTCTTGTGGTCGAACATTGATAGGGGCCCGAGGGCAAGGCAAGTGAAAGCAGTCGGTTGGGCTCATCTCAACAGCGCCCACGAGGGAGCGGGGATATGTGGGAAGGATCATGGATGGGTGCTGTGCGCAGGAAAGAGGTGGCGGTGGGCCAAAATAGTGACGGCGAAGACGCCGGAACAGTCCATGGCGAAATGTCCTATAGAGAAGCATGGCGGCGGCATCACAACCCGTCGCACAGCCCACCCGCCAGTCAAACACCTCCATCTTCTTCGGCTTGATACTGCATGGCGCTTGAACGATGAACCCGTTGAATCGGTACTGTTATCTGCTTCTGCGAGATAATTTTCTGAGCTGCGTGTGCCGCCCGCGGTCTCGCACAGACCCGCGCTGCCTTCGGGGACCAGTGATTGACGGATGGATAGCACAAAGCGCTGGATCCCCGCCGGAGGACGTGTTCGCTCCAACAATAGTGGTGAGAGGGGAAGTCGAGGACATGCTGGAGGTGCTGGAAGAGGCTTGAGTGCTGATTGTTGTACCCATTCGGGAAAGTTCACCATGTTCGTCCATATCGCCGGGAGGTTGCAGATGAGCCAGATATTTTCGAAGTGGAGGGAGACGAAGCGGAAGAGGAGGAAGGGGAAGAAACCGATGTTGAAGTCTTGTCCCTATTGAAGTCGACTAGTACGTTGATCCTGAGATCTGCGGGCCACACTAGCATCCAGGTCAGCTGCGGTACTGACGCATCGTATTCGTGGTCGTCCTGCCCCCTCGTGTCGGGTAATCACGAGAGGATCTTCCAGTAGACAGGAGGGATCTAAAGTTCCAATCTCAACGCAGATACAAGGGAGGTCATGACGAAACACCAACAATTGTGCGACAGGAATGCCGCACTAAACTGGAAGCATGAGCTAACCGATAGTTGTAACCACAGGAACCCGCCCGCATCCTTGACCGTGCCCGATATGAAGACAGGCGCTCGTGGTACGAGAACTGTGGTCCGTGGAAGGCTACAGAACGGACAGTGACTGGAGGCGTGTGAAGAGATCACCCATACGAACACTTCGCAGGAATTTACAATGATCAGCTTGCATACAGCGAACGATCAGGGAGGCGTGCTAACCGCGAATGGTGCGCCCACGCGTGGCACTCCGCCCTCTCAGAAGTCACTGGTCACGTCCAGGTCGTACTTGAGCCCCCTCGGTCCGGCGTCAGGAAATCACATAACGTATATGTGGAGAGAGAGATACGGATAACACGGGAATGGACAGCTTTACACCCGGTAGCTATGGCGCACTTCGCCACACCTTGACCGTCCCGTCCGCGCTTGCCGTGACGAGCTCTCCCACCTCGACTGGATGATGCTCGACCCACGTTATCACCTTCTTGTGTACCTGAGGAGGAGGGTTGGGTTGCAGTGGTGAAGCCTGTGGGGGATGAATTTGAGCCGCCGTCACAGGAGCATATACGGAGGAAGACGCACGTCCACCAAGTCCCATGCCCACACAGCGCCCCCTTCGTCTCCACAGATCACCGTCGCCTCCCCATGCCCAAAGCACGACCGGATGCGGTACGACTCGCTCGCATGGCCCTTGAAGTCGTTCAACATCTTGCCCGTAGACATGTCCATCAGACGGACATGGCCGTCGATGGTCGTCACTAAATATGTTTGGCTGTCTTGCGAGGGAACCACGGACGTGACGGGCTCTGAGGTGGTATGAGATACGGATACAGGGTAGAAAATGATCTGTACGCACGTCCTATGAAGTCGGTCCGTAGCTCTCCCATTCGCAGGTCATACGCGCGAACGTGCCCGTCCACAGAGCCTGTCAGGATGTAGTGATGCCCGACATGCAGGGTCTGGACGGTGTCGCGCGCATCTTCGAGCGTTTGGATGGCCTGTCGATTTTGAGACCTGGTACGGAGTGATGAGCCACCGTCACCTCGAGGCGCACATATCCAGCGCAGACACGCACTTGAGGTCCCATAGCTTGACGGTTGAGTCGTACGAGCCTTCAAGTGCCTGAGCATTTCAGGCCTTTCCCGCATGCGCAGGAAGCAAGCAGGACTCACCGCTAGCCAGCACGCTGGCGTCCTCATTGAATTCGACTGCATATATCTTGCCCATATGTCCCGGTATCCTTCGTATCGTCTGCCCCGTCATGACGTCCCAGAGGAACACCTGCCTGTCCCCCCCAGACGACGCGAAGCGGCTGTTATCATGTGCACTTCGAGCACCGTAAGTGGGGTAGCACGCAGCGAGAGGGTCATATACATACACCGTGATAGAGAGGATCTCGTAGCCGTGAGCAGAATACGACTTGATCTCCGTGCCCGCGTCTGGGTTCCACAGCCGGATGGTGCGGTCTTGCCCGCCAGAAAGCACGTACTTGGCGCTCCCTTTGGCGTACCGTGCGACGTGAACGGGCCCTTTGTGACTGGAGAGCGTTTTGTGAAGGATGCGGGGTGTGGTTGGGGGACCGCGAGAGGGGGCCATGGTGGATCTGAGGCAAGTTGCCACCGCGCTTGCACCTCCGAAATTCTCGGAAGGCCGGCACATGGACACTTTCCCAGCCCATCCCTCCCTTACTCAGCCCTCTCATGGACTATCCAACGCCCCCGCAGGTCTGCTGCTGCGCTCACTATGCCCGTAGTAGGCGGTTCTCTCGACGGCGCCGAGGCATTCGTCTTCGACGTCTTTGGCACCGTGATTGACTGGCACAGCAACATCGTGGAAGCCCTCAAGTCAGCGGCTCCTGGCGGAAGCACGGAGGGTACATATCCACCGTCCTAACCCGCATATATGTGTGCGTCCTAACTGTGCACGGCAGACTGGAGCGCGTTCGCCCATGAGTGGCGCAACGCTTACTTCGCTCAAGCGTGAGCTTCGGTGTGCTCACCGCGCGCACGGGGTCTCCTCTGAACGCCTCCTGCAGTCGCCGCATCGCAGATGGAGGAGAGGGCAGCTCCAGCATGGACGTGATCCACGCGCAGGTGCGTGCTCCCATCCCGAATACCTTGCGCACCTTCCTCATATCGGTGCTTGCCTCAGACACTGGCCGCCCTGCTAGAAGCCCCTCGCTTCAAACACCTCAGCGACTCCTGGAATCAAGAGCAGCGGCACCGCCTGGTTATGTCTTGGCACCAAGCGAAAGGTCATTCAGTGACGCTGACGCTGAATGCCGCACACTCTCTGACCTGCCATCTGCTTAGGTTGGCCGGATTCGTCTTCCGGGATCCGTGCTCTCAAAGAGCATGCGATGGCGGTGGCGCTGTCCAACGGGAACATGCGATTTCTCATTGAGCTGGTAGGTATCATACACTCCCGTCTGCGTGTTGGTGCCTACGAAGCGACACGCACAGGCGAAGAACGCCGACCTCGCATGGGACGCCATCTTTTCCGTCAACCTCTTCGGGACCTGCAAGCCGTGAGCTATCCCTTCTTTGTATGTAGAGTACCGACTAAAAGTCCGCTATCCACGCAGGGACCCGAAGGTGTATCAAGGCGCAATCTATCACCTCGAAGTGCCCGCAGAGAAGTGCGTCATGGTTGCCGCGCACTTGTGGGACCTCCGCGCGGCCGCGAAGGAGGGCATGAAGACTGTCTACATCCCCCGTGCGACTGACGACCTTGAGGAAGACAAGGACAGTATCAAGAGTAAGGCTGAAGGTGGAGAAGTGGACCTGGTTATCCACTCGCTGGAGGAGCTGGCTAGGCTGTCCTAGCTCTCGACGCGCGATCCTGAACTCTCTTGATATGACTGAAGTGTACCAACAGAATCACATGTACTATCCACAGGCGACAAATGGAATCGGGTAATGAGCCACGCTCCTCATTGTCGTAACCTCTACAGTGGACAGACAATGGGTTTCACTTCGATTCTGCAGGGGTGCGAAAGACCTGGCATATCAGCCTCAGTTGATGAGAGGGCGAGGAAGCCTGAAGGGAAGAGGTGGGAAAGAGAAGATAATGTTCATGTCTCACTTGTGACTTCACCGGAGGAAGACAGTCTTTCAATTTAATTCTACAGCATATGGTCGTACAAAGGGAGCCGTGTGTTATCTAAGCTCTGTGTCTTCACGGCGTCTCCTGCGGGTGCGCGATGAGCTTCACGGCGCTGACCTTATTCTCCTCCATGCGCTTCAATCCGTCCTGGATGCCCGCCAGACCCTTAGGAAGCACTTCCACGCTGTTAGGCTGCAGCACAGTCACACACGTCAGCTCTCCGTGAACGCGCAGTGGGCGTGGAATGGACAACGCACCTTGATATCGCCCTTCTCGAGCCAGCCACTCAGCTGCGCAAAGATCTCCGCGCCGACGGCGTTGTGGAACGGCACGTTCACGTTCCCCTGCGTCATCACGACCGTCTTCCCCTCGGCGGCCTTCTTGTCCTCCTCGCTCATCGGCACCGCGTTCACGATCACGAGCTTGCCCTCGGGCGCGAGCGCGCGGACGGCGACCGCCTGCGTGTCCGCGTACGTGATCGCGTCGTACGCGAACAAGAGCGGCTTCCCGCCGAGCGCGCCCTTGATCGCGGCGACGAGGGCGTCGACGGAGAGCGAGCGGTCGAGGACGTGCGTCGCCCCGAGCGAGGTGAGCAGCGAGGTGTTGCGCGGGGACGCGGTCGTGATGATCGGGCTGTGGCCTGCGAGCTTGGCGGCTTGGATGGCGTACTGGCCGACCGAGGACGCGCCGCCGAGGATGAGCGCGGGGGTGCCGGCGGAGGCGGAGGGGCCCGTCGCCCAGAAGGGGGGGAGGTTGAGCGAGTTCGTGGACGCAGGAGAGTACAGGCCAAGAAGGACGGTCATGAGGCCGAGCGGGAGGGACGCGGCTTGGTCCAGGGAGATGCCCGCTGGAATCTGGGCGCCAGGATCTGTCAGACCAAGAGCGGTGATCATGAGGAAGCGGTGCGCACCTTGGCCGCGAAGGCGGGGTTGACGATCGCGTACTGCTGGAAGGTGGCCTTGTCCGGAGCGAACCAGCCTTGGAAGACGCTGGAAGCGAGACTATAAGCAATTCTGAGCAGCTGGAGTCGCGCAAGAGCACGTACATCTTGTCGCCTTTGGATAGGGTGGTGACGCCGGAGCCGACAGCCTCGACGACGCCCGCTCCGTCCGTGCCGAGGGGGAGGGGGAAGATGCCCATCATTTTGGCGAATTCAGGGGAGCTCGTGAGCTTCCAATCGATGGGGTTGAGTGCGGCGGCCTCGACGCGGACGAGGACCTCGCCGTCACCCGGTGTAGGCACCGGCCTTTCGGCGATGGCGAACTTGCCCTGAGGAGGAACCTCAGTGAAGTGGAAAGCCTTCTGGGTGGTGGGTGTAGACATGGTTAGGTAGTAGGGGGTGTACTGTCGGGTTGTAATGGCAGAGCTGGGAGGATGGCGCATTTATACACCGTCGGCCTCCGCTGACGAAGGCGGAGTGTGGACTCTGAGCTGGTCATCTCTCCGCCATCGGGATACTCTGGAGAAGCAAAAAAGGGGCGTCTACCGTCTGGAAAGCGTAGGCGGAGGAGGTGGTTTGAGTGAGAGAGATTTATAAGCCATCTATACAGAGCGTTTCGCGACAAGATCGGCGAACAAACGGGCGGCTGTCGCCCGTGGGAGCGCGCGGTGATTGGCCAAGGCAAAGCCCGACGCCGGGGGACGCCCGGCGCCTCGACGACTGCTACCGCCGAACCGCTGACTATTTACTACCAGGCGGGCATGATCCGCACAGTCCTACGCTCTCTGAAAGCCTCTCTAAAGCCTCTGGGGAGTATCAGCCCTCGCGGTGGAATTATTGCGTGCCCGTTCAACCTCACAACCATTAATCAGCGGAAGAGCTGAATACGACGATGCACTACTACAAATATCGGTCAAGACTGTGGTTTGACTGGCATTCCGGATACATCCCGCTGTACATGGTCAGCACACATACAGGTATAATCGGTACATCCTTCTTGGAAGCACCGTTTTCAGGGTCCTGAACTCCCATTTCTGGATTCCGTGTTAGTCCTCGAAGCCCCCCGTATCTACGATCCCGTCGCATGAGGGACAACAGAAAGAAACCGGGCGCGACGCCCCGTTCACTGTGAACCGATCTCCGTACGGGACCCGTCCGAAGCCAGAGTTCTCCGCTCATGCACGGCCTCGACGTGGCGACCACGAGACGCGTCGCCGATCGTCCACGCGTCTCGATTACAGTCAGGGTCGCTCACGGACGCCCCGACGGCCACGTCCTGCACCGCGCAAGGGAGAGGGGGAGGGGAAAAGGGGCGAAATGAAAGGAATGCAGAACGGTCAGCGAACGCCGCCCAAAGCACCCAGGCGCGCGCGCCGGGCGCACTCACCTTGCAGCGGGCGCCAGGGCCGACGAGGGCGAACTCGGGGGTGTCGCCCTCCGAGGCGCTGCCCGCGTGCTTGACCGAGGCGAGCTCGTACGTCGTCGGGGACGCGAAGTGGATGTTGCAAGTCGGGTGAGAGAGGGTGTCGTCGGTAAGCACGTCGGAGCCTGGTTCGTTGATCCGCCTCGAGAGGTCCCGGCGGGAGTTGAGCCTAAGACAAGGACGCAAATCAGTGGAGGCAGCGGCAGCAGAAAGAGGCCCGCTGGTGCGCACGAGGCGAGAAGAGAGAGGAAGTACACTGTAGCGGAGGTCAGTGCGTAGCGCCATTGGACCGCGAAGTGGGGGACGCACGAGGGCCCATTTGCATGAAGAAGGGGATGTAGATATTCATTCCGGGTCGGCATATAAACTGAGACCGGTGTATTAGGGCGTGATGGTGGGACGCCAAGTAGTTGTACGCACCATAATGATTCCAATAGTGTCGCACATGCTGGAAGAGAGGTTAGTATTGGTCCAGGAAGGTTGTTGCTGGACGCACGCAGGTATCATAGCTGACGCGCAAGTGTGATAAGCTTACAACATCTATGAGGGGCTGAGAAGGGACATACCGGCCTCGATGGTGTAGGAAATTAAAATAGTGATGGTGGAGTCCGTGCTACGATTGGTGCGTTCAGCCAAGTTCTACTGCCTAGACCTTCAAAGTCTGCACCTGGTGATGCCCGTGCGCGACCTATGAAACCACGCGCACAACATGGCGGTGAAGAAGAAATCCGAGATGAAGCCGCACGAGAACGACGCGATGCTGAGCGACTGTGTATTAGCGAGACAGTCAGCACTTCAAGTGTGATTATGTACTCCAATGGACAGATGAACATACAGCGATAGTCGAGGTGACGTTGGTGGAGCCGGTCTTGGAGCCCGAAACGAGGCTGGTGTCGTCTTAACATGCAGGATTGTTGGAATACCCAGGACGGGAGCTTACTGGGAAAGGATCATCATGGCTAGAAGAGCCCTGTTGACTAGGATAAAATGTATCACATGGAATCTTCTACTCACTGACGTTGGTCCCTATACGGTGCAAAAAGTATGTGAGCCTTGAATCAGAGACCCGACGCAGGGCAGTCACTCACATAAGGCGGAGATAGTGACGATGAACTACATAGGGATTGAGGCCGATCCGAATATCATCGATACTCGCCACAGAACGCTCACCGTGATGGCCAATCCAGTGAAAGAAAGCCAGCGTGCATAGCCCCTTCCTACATTCATAGAGACTGTCGAGTCGTCGTGGGTGAGTGTCACGGAGGGAGGGATAATAAAAATCTCGAAGGCGCACATTTCCAAAGCCTCCGTATGAAGACTCTGGGGACGAAATGAGTATGAGGTTGTTAATGGAAAGCGAAGAGATTGTATTTACAGTCGCACGAGGAACACAACAATCGTGTTAAATATGGGTGCGAACTAGACGTCTGCAATGTTGGCCAAGTAGCTGAGAGTCTCGAACGATCCTGGTGCTTACGTCGATATCCCTGAAGGACGGGTATTAGACGTACTCAAGCATTGCAGCCGGAGGAAACGACGTACCAAGGAACCGCGAGGCCGAGTGTGTTGAAGTTGACTTGGATGAGGAAATAGATCTCATGAATCATAATGGGCAAGTTGAAGAAAAGTAGCAAGGTACATAGGCCAACCTGGTGGTGCACGAAATGAGAGTGTAATTCGTGAACGTGTCGAAATGCTATTACCAGTCCCTTCAACCATCGATCGCCCGAAGAATTGCGCAAGTAATACGCTCTCACGGAGGAGATCACGAGACCATAAAGCCTGGTTAAATGGAAGCGATCAGCAAGTTCATCAACATAGAGCGCGTGGAAAACTTACACTCCTGCAATCAGGATACCAGTGAGGAACGATACGACACTTGCGTGACGAGCACGTTCATCGCCAACCTGGGGGCCGCGCGGGAGAAGCAGGGCTTCGTGCGTGCCGGTGAGGGAGGCACGCGATGGGGTGTACATCGCGTCCACGTTTGTTTAAAGGAGAAAGCCAGAGATGAGCAGACAAAGCGGGGGATGGGACGGCGGGTGCTGGGACTCCACATCGAATCGAAAATAGCACTGTATTTGTACGTCGCGCCGTAGAAACGATCAGCTAGCAAGCCATGACCCATCTATCGTGGCAGATAGGTTGTTTTTGAGAGCCCGTGACGCACCTCGCTGCATCGGGGCTCGGATTTGGTTGCCCAGACTCTCGGCCACGTTGCCCCTGTTTGCGTCAGTCCGAGCCTTCGGTCAGATCGTGCTGCCATACATGATAATCCTACATGGAAATAGCTCCAGGCGCGATCCGGAGCTTTAGACAGAGAAAACGCACCCTTGCTGCAGGCGACGAAAAGATCATCCCCGACGTACTCCTGCGCCATACGTCCAGCTAGAAAACGAAGAGTGCTGTGCCACTGAGGCTGCGCCCCAAAATCTGGATCGAGTCGAAGAATAGGGACCGCGATGGTTCGCCGCTATGGGCTAGGGGAGACTAGGTCGCCGGCGCCGCCGGCTCGCAAAGTTTTAGCCAACCGGTTCCCGCCTCCTGTCGCTCGTGTGCTTCTCCAGGGGTGCCCCAACCGCCCCCGAGTAAGACGCGGTCAGGCTACAATCTCCAATGCGAGACTAAATTTGCGTCGCAATAATTTTGTTCGTTGAAAGCGTTGATGTCTGGTACTTGAGCCTACCAAACGCTCCTGTCGTTGCCGAGCCGCTCCGGACTCGGCGATCCTAACGCGTGCAGCCCGATTCGACGGTCCAGTGACCGCCCCCCTAACCACCTCACATGCGCATGATTGTACTTGAGAAGTCGAGCCCAGGCTGAAGTCGATCGACGTGAACGAGACCGACGGTGGGCGCCTGGAGGGGAACTTTAGCAAAGAAAAATGACGCAGCACGACGTGGCGATTAAGTTCTGTGTCGGAATTGCCCCCGTCCACGCGTGAAGGGTTGATTTGATATTTCACGCATTGCTTCTGCCGCTATATGGATTGAGACGGACAAGACGACAGTAGTGCTGCTGTCAACGGGAAGACGAAAGCTGAGGCGTAGCACTGGCAGGCTCAATGAGTAAATTGGGATACTTGATACAGCTGTTGCCGAAATGATTGCCCGACCAACTCCGATGATACGCGAGCGGCAACACGCACGAACACTCCGAAAAATTCGGGGAAAATCGAAAAAGTCCCACCGCGCGTGCGCGACCAGACGCGAGCTCCACAAAAAATTCGAAAAATGATGGAAATTGGGAGACTGCGAGGGCGAGGCTACCAGCACACATACATTACTATTTCTACTTGTTCCCTGCTCGAGCGCTGCATGTACATGCCTTTGCAATCCATGGACGACAGAGATACTGTCATCGTGCTGGTCGGCGCTATGGCACTAGCAGACCTGCGGCAGGCCCATAATTTCAAGCCCCCCGACAAAGGAACTTACCAAACTCCATAGTTCTTGTGTGTGCAGTGAATGTCGACAAGGGGAAGACCGTTTGGGCCGGGAACAGTTTCATCTTGGGCAGCTATCAAAGCAGCTGCTGAGACGGGACGAGGACCGAGACGACTTGAGACGACGTACCATGGCTCCGCGAGAGCCCAATCGTAGAACTCAGCACCTGCCACCATCCACCAAACCCTGAGGCCTGAGGCCTGCACCATCTGGCACCCGCGCGGTGATCGAAATGCCATTCAATGTGAGGGCGGGGAGGATGGAGAAGCGTCACCTGCAGGCCGCTCAGCCAAGATCCTCTCCACAGCATGCTGCCCGTTCAAAACGCGTTCATACCGCCTTTGAACGGTTCGCTTGTCCTTGCTCGAGCCGTCCGCGAACACGAGCTGTGGGGCCAAAGACTGGGAGGTGATCTGAGCGTGCCACTGATGCCGAGCGATCCCGTCGCGTTCAGCTGGCTCCTTTCACAGCTTCTTGTGCGAAACCCCGAGTCGGACGAGGATACGGCGGGCAGCGGCGAGTCTATTTGACGCCTTCGTGGAGGTACAACAAAGGGTGGGGGAGGAGATATCGTAAATCCTCGAGGACCAGGGGCCGGGGAGCGACGAATCCGGCGGTTTTGAAGTTACTCTAATGCCTTGTAGTCGTCCTTTCGTCGTCGCATGGAGCGTGTGGACACTCCGAGAGCTTCAGCAAGGTCGACTCACGACCGGCTTTGAATCAACCGAGTAGATCGCACCAGCCTCGATATCTTGCGAGATAGAGCATCCAGGCATGATAGGGAGTGAAGCAGAGACAAATGGAGTGGATTGGAGGGCACAAAGGCGTTGTACGGAGGCTGCAGGCGACGAGGACGATTTTTCGATTTTTTCGATTTTCTCGTGTGCGTTCGTGCAGCTCGCGTGTGATGTGCGCTCGCGTATCATCGGAGTTGGTCGGGCAATCATTTCGGAAACAGCTGTACGATGAACTCAGCTGCGCGCCACCAATTGCCGCTGCCAAATCTTCTTGTGTGCATCTTGCGTATACAGGGAATTCGAAGTACTAAAAGGGAGACTTGGAATGCATGCTAAGAAGTAAACCTGAACCTAGCGCGGGCGCTGTGGTTGCGGAAAGGAGGTATTTCGACTGAGCGCCTCGCAGCCACTCCAGCCGCGGGCGTTTGTTGCATCACCGCCGGAACTGTAGCAGTGAAAACTACGCAGGCGGCTTATACATCTCTCCCTCTCCACCGCCCACTCACCATGTCGAAGCGTGCGCTGTCTCCGGCGCCGCTGCCTCCTGCGAAGCGATTGCACGACCTCACAGCTCAACAACATCCGCTCAGTGACCATCGGCCGCATTCGACTTTTGACGTGACACTCCTCTTCGACGAGATCATCCTCGTCATCTTCTCCTACCTCTCGTCCTCGGACCTCTGCGCTATCCAACGGACGAACAGAAACTGGTCACGCCTTTCTCTCGACAACCAGGTACATCTCGGAAATCCTTGATGGTCTCCGTGGGCAGCGAACATTGAGCTTCCTCGACCGTCAGCTGTGGAAGTCCCTGTACATCCGCGAGTATGGCCGAATGCGCCTTCGTGGAGTGAGAGGATTTATTGGAAGGGAAGACGGTCGAGAGATGAGGCCTCTTCCAGGGAGAGCCAAGGCCGATTCGGAGAATTTGAAGGATTGGAAGTGGATGTTCAGGATCAGCTCAAATTGGCGGACAGGTGCCTCTCTTCCCCTCTTCACCCGTTGTATGTGGCTTAGAAGTAACCCAGGCCGCTGCTCCGTTGAGCATCTCGACGTGGGCGAAGATGAAGGCATACCGACCCATACGTGCGACCTTAGTGAGACTAGCTTGCTTTTGACAGGAAATGTCACCATCGCCGCTGCTTCCACCCTCAGCGAGACTCCGAAGATCGTCCTCTCTTCTCCTGTACACATTCACCACTCCCTCCCGTGTCCATCCCAGCGACCGAACGGCCCAGTGCGCATCACATCCCTTGCCCTGGACCAGTCACCACCAGAAGGGCACATAGGCCGATTCATCGCTTTCTTATCGTCCGGCGAGTTCGCACTCTTCAGCTTCGACCACCAGAATCCGTCGCAGTCCCGCCGCGTCTTTACCTACATCCCCTCGAACCCGGGCCCGCGCACAACCTCGATCATGCAGGCGGTCTACCACCACCCCTTCCTCGTCACCCTCTCCCGCTCCTTCCACCTTTCCATCTATGAGCTGTCGATGAACAGCGTCACCCACCAGCAGACGCTCTCCTCATACACCTCCTACCCGCCAAGCTCCCTCGTGCTCTCCGTCCCCACCCCGAACACTTACAAGGTCGTCCTCGCCTACGCCGTGCCCGTCTACCCGGCGCACTGGTCTGTCGGCGCCACAGAGCTCATCTTCCCCTCTTCGGGCCCAGACAGGATGCGGGTCATGAGCACGCGCACGACGCGCGCCGTCGACGTCCCACAGGGCTGGCTCGACGAGCACCGCCTGCGCACCATGCGCGAGCAGTGGGGCCGCAAGGTCGCGCGCGTCGCGGACCTGCAGACCGACGGCAAGTGGGTCGTCCTCGCCCCGGGGCAGCATCTCCCCGGGGTGGAGGCCACGCCTCTCGTGCTGTCGAATAGCGCGACGGGACAGGAGGACTCTAGTGCGTCCACGGTGACCTTGCACTCGGCGTCGGGCCTGCAGCTGTACCGCCTCCACCTCCCGGCTTCGGGCTCGGCGTCCGCGGCGCCCAAGATCACGTTCGTGCGCACGCTGCATGGACAGACGGGGCCCGTGTGCGGGCTCGCGCTCGCTGACGGCCGGTGCGTGAGCCTCGGGGTGAACGGCAGCGTGTGGGTGTGGGACCTCGAGGGCGGGACGGGGACCGAGGTCGGCGCGGGGATCGCGGATGTCGGGCCGGACGAGGAGGAGGACGGGGCGAGGGCGGCGGTGTGGGAGGGCGTGCGCGCGCGGTTGCTGCAGGGGACGCGGGGCGCGGTGCTGTTTGATGATCGACGGATCGTGAGCGCGGGGGCGGGCGGGGTGCAGGTGCGTCGGTTCGATATATGAAGGCGCTGCTCTATTGTTATTGGTTCTATTTGGATGGGGTGTACAGTGTGTATCTACGGCTCAATGCAACTCTGGATGTTTTTTGCTTGGTTTCATTTGGTGGTATGCCCACTTGAACAGGAAGAGTGCAGATCTTCCAGCACAGAGCGCTGCACTACACAAGCCGTTCGTCCTTCAGATCCACAGTCACTTGTCCCTCCTCGTGGAACCTGGAACCCGTGACGTAGGCCGGCTCCTCATTTCACCATCGCCCCACCGTCGAAGTAGTGCACAGCACTTGCACACTGGTGCACAGGACTTGGCTCCAACGCTCAACGCTCAAATGTGATGGCAAGTGTGCCGTATAAGTACCGAGGTCCGCATGCGCACCGGTATGTCTTCTCTCCGGCGACATCTCTTTCCTGGACGTAGAAAGATCGACACCTGTGGGAGAACAGAGGGATACAGATGGAGGGGATCACGATGGGCCCCAATGTGGAGAGCGCGCATACACGCCGTTCAATACTCAGTACTCAGTGGGCGTGCAGATCATCTTGGGCGCGGTGTGCAGTGAATGCAATCAGCTTCGCTGTCGGCGCACACACATGGTGGTTGTATGACACGTGGGTCGGTAGACGGAGGACGCTTTGCTCTGCACTCTGTGGTCAAGACGAGGTCATCCTGGCCCGACCTTCAGCAGTACTTGCGGACCCCGGGCGCGAAAGCCGCGAAAGTCGATCAGTTGTGTAGATAAGATTCCGAGTTGTGTCGGAAGAGATAAGCGCCAGCAGTGCACCTTTCCCCGATGCTGTCAATGCCGTGCCGTTCTCACTCGGACCACCCCAAGGCCAATCACGATGCCGCATCATCGAATCCACAGCAACTCCATTGTCAGCTGTAGCGCGCATGTGGGTAGCTCTTCTGGCTCCTCCAGAAGCTGATGCTGGTGGACAGGCACTGTCCGTGCATGCAGGCGAACGGCGCAATGCACAGCTGTGGTTGGCTCCACGGCTGGGGCTCTCGGTACCCGCACTCTCCCCGTTTGCGCTAGTTTTTCCGCCAAGTATATAAACCGCCTCGTGCCCATCGCCGACCCTCGACGGGCCCGAACTCTCCCCTGCATCTCACCTCCGAGTCCAAGCCATGGCCAGCGTAGGATTCATTCCCCTCGACAAAGCGTACCTCACCGCCATCTGGCTCGAGACCCTCTTCTACGGTGCGCGTGTTCACTCCATCCGGGGTTTTGAAGTGCTGACGTTCCCGCTTCTCTCCCCACAGGGATCAACATATGTCTGTTCAGTGCATATATCTACATTCTCCGCTTCCGTCACACACGCAAAATCTCACCCATCATCTTCTGGGTCGCCGTGCTGATGTTCTGCTTCTCGACCACCCACGTCTCGCTCGGTTTCTACCGCCTCATCCGCGGTTTCATCGACCTAAGAGACGAAGTGGGGGGCCCTGGGGCGTACTTCGCCGACGTCTCCACCCCTCCAAACGTTG